>NW_026459649.1:0-23248 GCF_021730395.1 Mercenaria mercenaria
AAAGGTTTCAATGAATTCTGCAATGTGCCCACGCAAGCATTAAAATCAAAGTTGAAAAATTTTATTTAGGCCCTTTAAAAAATTTAAATTAGAATTATTTTGTCTTTAATAATATAAAATTCCATGAAAATCCCTTATTGAAAGCAAAATTTTGATTTTTTTACTTTCGCGTAAAAGGAGTATTTGTTTAACATCTAGTCGGAAAAATATTATTGAAATTAAAAATTTAACATTTCTTACGGGTTTTTTATTTTAAAAAGATAATGTAACTTGGGAGTTTCTGAAAATTTTTAGGCACAAAATAAATGACAGTTTATCCCAAAAATTTTAGGTCTCGATAAGTCAATCCTTGTTCATGAAATATATTTTAAAAAAAATGTCTCTCGGGTCAGATTTGTAATATTGGGGGAAATGTTGGTGTAACTTTGAATAAGATATGATACTTTTTAAAAACGGATTTTTTAAATTTTACGGTCCGTTTTCCTCGTAGCTTTTAAGAACTGTAAATAAAGTGAAAGCAGAAAGCTTTAAAAAGTTACCGGGGGGTTTGAAAGTTTTAAATGGGGTCCAAACAGATTATTGATTTAGATTTGCGTTTAACATTCCTTTCGTCTAATTCCATGAGCCCTGGATTTACTTTCCTAAATTTAAAATAGAAAAGTTTCGTTCGGGTTTTTAGAGATTTTCCTTTCCCTGAAAAAAATATTTCTTTTAAGCCAAGGGAAACGGTGACTGTAAATTTTAAACCCATTTAAATTCTGTACAGTCTGTTTTAAATTTTTAAAAACTAATGTGTTTTTTTTTTAATCGATTTGCTCTATGTTCATTGTTCCTGACAATTTAGGGCCCGAAATTTTTACAAAAGTGCGGGTTAAAATGTAGAAACTTTTTCCGATGCATTTTGTTGAAGTTCCGGAAAGTTTTTTTTAAAACCCCCTTTTTTGGCCCAACATTTTGAATTTCCATATTGGGGGGTTTTTCAAGTCATTTTAAAACATGTGGGGACGTTTTCAATAAAAGTCAAATTAGTCCACTTTAAAAGTTCTCCCTTTAAAACGTTTGAGGTAATTGTAACCTGGCGATAATGTTTGCAAAAAACCGCCCTCTTGAATGCATTTTTAATAAAGGGTACTCTCTGCATCTCTGTGGAAAATTTTTATTTTTAAAATTTTTATATTTTTCATTTTAAAGTGAATTTAAAAGGGTGATAGCAAATAGTAGATTATTCGAAAAACAGCGGGTGTTTAAATAGTGTGGAATATAAACTGATTAAACAGATGAGCTTAAGGGGAAAAAGATGATCGATGGGTTGTCTTAAAAAATTAGTTATCGTAGGCGATGAACAAAGATGCGAATGAACCGAAGGGGAAAAAATTAATTTCGGTACTCTATTTTATTATCTGAATGTAATAATTGTTTACCATTCTGTAAAAATGGCGTTCGGTGAAAAATCATCAGTTTCAATTCGTTAAGTAAAAATTTTAAGCCATTAAAAAGGCACGGAGGTCCAGAATCAATAGGAGGGGATAACTCGGGACCAGAATGTCAGTGAACAAAAAAAAATTTCAACGCGGATTTTCTGAAGGCTGAGAGTTTGAACGATCAATCCCTAAAGGATGAAATATAACACATTGTTTGAATTAGGGGAAACCCTTTTAGGGCCCCATATCATAATTGTACGTCGTGCCCCCATCCCTTACAGGGGTCTGGTTTTTCGCTATGGTGTAATTTAAATTGTTTAAAAAAGTAGGCTGCCCCCCTAATTAGTTTCTTGTAGTTAGTCTTTAAAAATTCAAAATTTCAAATCGTTGAATTGAAGCTAATTTTAAATTTCATTAACGGATGTCGAAAAACCAAAACTGGCACGCAAATTTGGCAACTGGCTCCCTTTTAATGCCCCCAACATGTTATTGGGTTTAAAATGTTGAATTGAAAAAAAATAATAACAATAATTAAAAATTTTGTATTTTTTATGTGGTAAAAAAAAGTTTTCTGAAAATGTTTTCGAATTGGGAAATGGCTCCCCCCATCCTTTGAAGAAACGTCTATTTTTAATAAAAAAAAAAAAAATCATGCTTTTAAAGACGCTTTTTATCATTTTAATGAAAAGGCTTTTTTGAAAAAGTCGATTTCTTACTTTTTACCATTTTGGATTTGTAATTCACAAGGGGTTGGGGAACTGAAGCAATGGTGTTCCCAATCTATCTGCTTGTTAAAATATTTTATACTGAAAGAAATGTAAAATTGAAATTTTTTTTGCACATTGTCAGAAAAATCGGCTTTTTTGAAACATATCGCGAATTGGGAAAGGGGGCTCCTGTGCATTTTGAGACTGTTGAATGCATTGAAAGGAATAAATATTAACATTTAAAAAACAAAAAGGGGAATTTTTTTTTTTTCTTTTCGCCAAAATTTAACTGTCTGTAAAAAAGCGAAAAACCAACTGCCTCCTAGGCAGTTGTAATTCGCACCGATTGGCAAATGGCTCTACTGATGTTTCCAGACTACCTTTACGTTGGGAAGTGTCGGATTTGAAATTTAAAGAACAAAAAAAATATGTAAAAATTGAATTTTTTTTCATAGGTTGAAAATTGGCTTTTTGAAAAATATGCAAATTTGGGGAAATGGCTTCCTGGGGTTTTGAGGGTGTTGAAGCATTTTTGGGGTAAAATATTTCATTTAAAGAAAAAAAAAAGGGGAAAAATGAATTTTTTATCTTTTCGCCAAAAACCGATGTCTTAAAAGCGAAAAACCCAAATGTCCCCGTAGGCGTTTGGGTTTTCGCCGTGAATGGTAACTGGTCCTGCGTGTTTCCCAAGAGGGTCTATAGTTGAAAGTGTCGGGTTTGATAGAAAAAACCAATATTGAAAATTGTTATTTTTTTCTATGTGTTAAAACTTGGTTTTTTTAAAATATCGTGAACGGCAAATGGTCTTTTTCCTGTTAATCATTTTTAAAAAATAAAAACTACATAAAAAAACAAAAAAAGGGTAGAATGAATTTTTTCATGTTCACCAAAAAAAAATGACTGCGTAAAATTCGTAAACCATTGGGTTTTTCGATGCAATTGGCAATGGCTCTCCCGGTTTCCAAAACTACCCATACGTGAAAGTGTCAATTTTGATCGGAAGAACCAAATATAGTAAAATTGAAATTTTTTTTTCTTTTTCGAATGGCTTTTTGAAACATTTCGCGAATGGCAACTGGCCCCCCTGGGGGCATTTTTTAGACTTAAGCATTTTAAAAAAAATACTAACAAAAATAAAAAAACAAGGGGTTTAATGAAATTTTTTTATATCTTCTACCAAAAAAATGGGTTTTTTTAAAATGTGAATAACAACTCCTAACGTGGCATTTTATCGCAAACGTTGGAACTGGCCCCCCCTGATGTTCCAAGATGACCCTTTTTGGAAATGTCGGATTTGTCAAAAGAAAAAAAATATATTAAAATTTTAATTATTTTTTCCGTATTTCGAAAAATCGGCTTTCCTGAAACATACGCGAAATTGGGAATGGCTCCTGGGGTTTTGGCATTTAATCTTGAAGAAAAAAAATTTTTAAAATTAAAAAAAACGAAACAAGGGGTGTTGATATTCTTTTTATTTTCGACCTAAAAAAGACGTCTTTTAAAATGCCGAAACCCCCCCTGCCTACCAAAAAGGGAGTGGGTTTTTCGCCGCGAATTGCAACCCCGGCTCTCCTTGTTTCCCAAAATGACCTAGGTTGAAAAAGTCGGATTGATAGAAAAAAACAAAATATATTAAATTGAAATATTTTTTTTCATTTGTGTTGAAAATTGGCTTTTCTGAAAAATATCGGTTTTGGGAAATGGGTTTTGGTGCGTTTTGCGACTGTTTAACATTTGAAAGAATAAATACAAAATAAACAACAAAAAAAAGGGTTTGAATGAATTTTTATTTTTCTACCAAAACAATGCTGTCAGTAAAATGTGAATAACCTACTGCCAACATTAGGCGTTGGGTTTTCGCACCGAATTGGGAACTGCCTCTCCCGGGGTTTCCCCGATTTACCTATACTTAAGTGTCGAAATTTAATGAAGGAACAAAATATAGTAAATTGAATTATTTTTTTGCATTTTTCTGAAAAATGACATTCCTGAAATATATCGCGAATTGGCAATGGGTCCTGGTGCATTTTGAACTGTTGAAAGCATTGCAAGGGTAAATATTAAAAAAAAAGAAAGAAACAAAAACTGATTTATTTTTTTATCATTTTCGACCAAAAATTTCTGTCTGTAAATTGAATTTAACAAGCTACCTAGGGTTTTGGGTTTTTCGACGCGAATTGAATGGCTCCCTGAGTGTTCCAAGAGACCCAAACGTTGAAAAATTTTCACGTATTGATACAAAAGAAAAAAAATAATTAAAAATTTAACTATTTTATTTATTGTGTCGAAAAAAACGGGTTTTCTGAAACAAACGCGAATTTTCAACTGGCTCTCCCGGTGCTTTTTAGACTGGAATCATTTAAAAAAATAAATATTTATTTTAAAAAAAAAAAAGGGCTAGAATAAATTTTTTATCATGTTCTCCAAAACATGCTGTATGTAAAATGTCGAAAAACCAAATCCTCCGTAGGCAGTTGGTTTTTCCCCCGAAAGGCAACTGGTCTCCGAGTTTTCCAAGACTGTCTTTCGTTTAAAGTTCGATAGTGGTATGAAAGACCATATAAAATGTCATAGAATGTTTTATCCATTTGTGACTGAAAAAAAGAAACTTTTCTGAATTATATCGCAATTGGGAATGGCTCTCATTCTTTTTTAGACTGCTGAATGCATTTTTGAAATGAAGATTAATATTAAAAAACAATACTGGATAAAAAATGTTTTTTATCATTAATTTTAAAAAACCAAAATGGTAACTATAAATATTGGTTATTCGAATGTTCAATACCCAAATACCAATGCCTACCAACTTTTGTCTCCCCCCCCCTTTCTTTTACTTTTTTACAAACAATTTTATTAGGTATAGTTGATGTGATGAGATGATAGGGGTGGGATGTGGTGATGGATCTTTACAAACGAATTAAACGATTTCTTGTCTCTTCAATTATTATCTGTTGTTAAAATTTTGTTGTCAGTGTGAAATATTTTTTTAAAAAACACAAAAATTTTATGTTTTTTCGAAAATTTGAAGCATTACCCTTTACTTATTTTTGTTTTCCCTGAAAATAGATTTCTCAGTGAAAAAAAGTAATTCCCCCGTTTTTAAAAAGTGATTATCTTTTATTTTTCACTGTTTTTGCCGAATATTCCCGGCCTCCGTCGCGATTTAAGTCAAAATTTTATACCGACGTTATGAGTCCGTCGTTTGACTACGTCATTTGGTTATCTTTTTGTTGATCTTTCCCCCGATTATCGCTTTTTTTAAATTAGAAAAAAAAGTAGAGTTTTTCCTGAAAAAAAAGAAAATTTGTTTGTTTAAGTGTATCATTTTTTTTTCCTCGTGACACCAAAAAAAAGTCTTTTCATCGTGGGTAGCTACTCGAGAAAATATCGTTTTTGTTGCTCACTTGTGAATTTAAAATTGATATTTTACTGAACAAACAAATTTTTTTTTATTTCTTTTTCTAGATTGAAATGACCAAATAATTCATATTTTTTGAGGGGCCCGGGGAAATCAAAACTTTGAAATTTTCCACTTCATAATTTAATGTTTATTAAGTATGATGTTGTGATGAGATGTGGTGTGATGCTTTTTGCAAACGAAGTAAACGTGTTTTCCCATTTCGAAAAATTTTACGTTGTTATGTCGATGGCTTTTGTGTCAATCGTAAAGAGCAACATACTCGTGCGCTTTTTATTTATAAACACTGGTTGTGTGTACTGTGTGAACTTGAACGTTTTTAAATATGTTTTTTTTTTTTTTTTTTTTTTTTTTTTTTTTTTTTTTTGTGTAAGTAGATTTGGCATCAGTTTATTACTGTGTTCTTAACTGATCCGTGCAATCTATACGTGTCAAAGGATTGCACTGAATTTGTTCTGCTTTTAATGTATGTACGTCAGTTGTTATGCTTGATATATGTTCTATTCGCTATGAGCATGGCTTGCAAAGTTCGTCATGATGACTATGTTAATTAGTTTACTGATTTTCATGGCTACTTTAGGTACTCTCTTTGTGTGTTGTTTTCTAATACTTATTGTATGTAACGCGTTATTTGAATCTTTTGCTTCGTCCTGACATAGGGTTTTTTTGTATAGAACTTGTTGTTTTAAGTTTTATATTTTTGATTATGACCCGTGGTATTATGACACAAAATTCGGTCCGCTCTTTTTGGAATAGCAGTAAACTGCAGTATATCTTATTCGCAGTTTGATACGTTGATCGGTTCTTTTATTGCGCAGGATGATTCTCTGCGCCTTATGTCTAGTATTTGATCAAATTCTAAAGTGCATTTGATTATTATTATAGGTAGATTCGTCTTCTTTAATTATAAGTTATATTCAGCATTGATTGCGAGATGTTAACGTAGATGCCACAGTGCGTTTGCAATGATTTTTTAGAGACTCAGACCTCTAAAGTTATTAAACCATCTTTTTTCAGTAAATTAATTTTATCACTCAGGGGGGGGGACGTGTTTTTGCATTTTGCTGCTTTACAGGCGAGTATAAATTTGCTGTTTGCTGTTCAAAATAGCGTTTTTTGTTTTACTTTTTGAATTTCTGAGGACTAATGTGCAGTAGTAGTGTGTGTAGTAAATAATAATTTTCATACGATATCGCCCCAGTCGGTGGCCATAAACTTTATCTTCCCGCGGACTTTGGGTTATTAAATGTTATTCGTTGTTTTGTCATAAAAGTTTATTGAAGGTACTGTGCAGCTTATAGTGACTTAAATAATCGTAGCTGTGCCAAGTGAAAATGTAATTTCTGTTCATAACGTAACACTTTACGTCGATGTTTAGTAATTGGTCATATACATTAAATTTTACATTTATTTAAGATTTTTATCTGCTACTTCTAAAACCTCCATTGACATAATATTTTGGTTCAAGCAATTTTTTGTTTGATGTTGTTTTTTGAATGTTATACCGATAGGTCTCTTGTAATTTTCATCCACAGTAAAGATTGGGACACTAAAATATTTAAAAAGTGATATTTATACCTGATTATTTATGTGTAAATTGGTATATATGAAAAATATATAATTTTTCTTGTGTTAACTTGCGTTTTTCTTGCGCAGAACATACATAAATCTTGTGGTTCATTCCTTGGGAACAATTATTAGCCTGTAAATGACACTAATGCGTTCAAATCCATTTTAATCTTACAATGCATCCAACAAGCAACTTTGAATTCTTCTTCGGGTGCCATAATTCATCCTCTTTCAGTACATACACAAAAGCACATATTCTGACTAGAGCGGACAAGGCGGTGGATACAGTCCCAGAAATAATCACAAAGGCCTGAATGGCCTGAGTCGGCTATTGATTGATGTTACTGACAAGTATAGTTACCAGTTTCTGTTTGTTTTTCATAGTTTTTTTTTTTTCTTAATAATTTCATATATACTCAGTCGTTTTACAAAATATTTTATTTCCGGATTCGATTACTATTTCTCCAGTTTGAAACAATATATTTTTACAATTGTGACGATACGAAGACATTTGCAGCATTGGCAGTATCTGACAATTGAGTTCGGTTATATACCTCTTCTTTTTATTTTATTTTCATAAAAAAAGTTGTTTCGTTTCCCCAACATAGACGTCTTTACTTTCGATTTCAACTAAAAACTACAAGAAAATACAATTTAATGTTTCGACGATTGTTTATTTCTCGTATAATAAGAATTAAAATCATTTTTAATTTGTAGCAACCTAACATAACAGTAAGAGCTTCTTCTTCCGATATATTTATTCGTTTTATGACTGCAATAAGTCATGTTGTGGGTGTAGAAAAACCCACGAAAAGTTGTTAGAATCATACGAGGCGTGTTTTCGTTCAATGTGGGAGAATTATGGGCTGATCGGGATCGGCTATGTACCTTAAAGCATCCAGACGATTCTGATTTTGTTTTTTAGAAAGCATTGTGTGCATTTCATGTAATTTTATATACGTTTAGAAATTATTAGACATGCGTATTTGACATTATTTTCTATAGTTAATGTACGCTATTAGCATCTTATCTGGCAGCACTGGGGAACTATTTTTTGTCTTTCGATGGATGTTCGCAAGCTTTGTAAGCATGCGCAATCATTAAATGTCATTTATGCTTATGAGTACATTCGAGATTGCTCATTTTTAGTCATTAATATGACAGTTTACATTCGTATTTTGGTATAGCTAAGGGTATTCACGCAACTTAACTTCATTCTTGCAGTGTAATCGGTTTGAAGTTTGAGATATCTAATAAGGAACTACATCGCATCACTGTGTTATTTGGTCCATTAGTCTTAGTGAATCGCTGGCGTATTTTAGCTAGGACTCGTCAATACGTTTACATCGTTTATGCCGACTCAATTGCGTAAGGTGCTTTGTGTACACATCACAATTATCACTCGTAGCGCTTTTTTCATTAGGAAGATTCAATGAACCCTGCATATCAAGGTAGTCTACTCTAAAGAGCATCTAATTAATATCAAGTGCTTGACTAGTATTCAAACCCCTGACCTCTGAATTTGGATATGTCAAGCCGTTCACATATATACACATCGTTTCATCGTTTTATTTCTCCAACTAATTCATTTCAAGACTGGATTAAAATATTTATAAAAAGGACTTTTGCTGTACGATTATCAAAATTTGTGACTAGTTTCAAAATTACAAATCAATTTCACTCAATGTTTCCTTTTAGTTCTCATTCCCATGTATGTTTTTTTTTCAAAACATTTTTCCCTTTTTTAGAAGAAAGTAATTTGTTTTAGTAACTTAATAAAGCAATTGCGAGTCCATTGCAGGATGAACTTTTTGACATTTCTTTAGAGTGTTGCTTTGCTATTTAGTCCGCAATGTAATTGCAAATTTTCTGTTTGCGTTCTTTCTATATCTTGTACTTAACGGTCTCGTGTATATCATTATTATTGAACTTTGTCCTTTATTTGTGACCTTAACCTTGTAACCAGCACCATCATAACTCTGCACGTGTCTCGTTGTAGTGATATTTCTTTCTTAATGTTTCAAGGTCAAATACTCCTTGACCTTTGATCGAATGAAACAAACCATACAGGATCCTTCCAAAGTGTGATTAGTCGAAATGTACAAATTGAAAGCTAATCATGTTATCACTTTGGAGTTTTGTAACTAAAAATTAAAACCACGGAATTTTTTAAAAATTTGGCTCTAAAAGATATATTGCTAAGTTGCATCAGATTATATATATTATTATTTAATTGATGTGGGTTATTTTTTTAATGAAATTTGTACTCCAAAAATTTTGTTCCCACAGCTTTTTTGGATTTAGGATAGACAACTCCTGATTGACTATCCATCATATTTGCATGTATATAAAAAATATAACTTAGGTATTTTTCCGGGATACCCGCATTAATGTCTGTTTCTTCATTTCATGTTCTGACATGGATTGTTAAAACTAATACAGGAAACAACTGACAGTATCAGCGAGTCAAAACAACCTATTTTTTTTCCTCAGGTCAGGTACACAGGTCATTCTTGTATGTTAATTAACCTATTTGTAATATACAATTAATTAGATCTTCAATGAAATGAAGTAGTTAACTTCACAATATTTTTTTAACTCCTTCAGTACATTGTGAATATACTTTCTACTTTTTTTTTTATGGTGTTACCTCCCTTGATATCTTATAAGACTGTCTTTAGATTGACAAGTTTTTCTAGTCATGTATGTTTATCCTTTAATTTTCATGTCTAATTAAATTTTTATTTTTTTAATCCTTGGTAAGTTGTATATTGCAATAAATTATTTTATGATTACCATATATGCTTTTATCTACTCTTGTATGCAAGGTTTATCACTTCTTTTAATTGTGTGCCTGGTTGACACTTTGTAAATGTTGAAAAATATTAAAGCTCTAGTTGGAAATAACAGTGTGTTTATTTCTTTTTTTGTTAAGGTATGAATCCCTTATTTTATAGAATGATATCGCACATAATTTTGTTGTATGTGGTGTTGTACCTGGCAGTAAAAACTTATCTAAAGAAGTATATACTACATAAGACTGGGAATATCAAAATTTTTGAAATAAAGTTTCTCAACAAAACTTTTTTGTTCTTATTTCTGCTTATCTTGATTTTTTATTATGTAGTGTACTTCTGGAATGTTGAGATATTTTGTATGTTTATTTCTTTAATTCTCCTGGATGGAAAAAAATAAATATATAAACTATAACAACCATTTATTACCACTAATTGTAAAATCTTAGTTTCTTCGATGTTTGTAATTATATGTTGAGAACATGAAAAAAAACATAAATTTCAACAATAAAATATAACTTAAAATTGTGGGAATAATCTTTGTAGATTAGATTAGACTGTATTATACAAATATTTATATGAAAATATGTGACAACTCTGGTTTAATAGAATATTAGTTAACTTATGGTAAAATGTTGAACTGCTTTAACATTAATTACAAGTGATGAATGAGTTCATCTTACCATAACTTTGACATTTAATGTATTATAAGAAAACTATAACATACAAGAAAGGACATACAGACGTTATAGTTGCTGAATGACTGGGTCAGTCTCCACCACAAATACTATGAAACTAAAAATGTCCAATTAAATGTGTTTCTTTAAATTAGATTGATCAATTTTAACACTTTCTATGAATGCAATTGTTAAATGCTGCTTCTTACATGCATGCAATAATGGAAATAAAAAATGATTTAACAATATATGTATCAGTCTTGTCATGAACACATTCTGTACAGATGATAATACATAGAAAAGTCAACATATTTATTATATGGGTCCATCTCAGTTTACAGCTGGTGCATGGCTGTCTTGCACTTGAATATACATCTTGCAGCACAGTTGGGGTAAATTCCATTTCACATGACAACACTTGTAGCACTTCTGGAAATACAAATGTAAAACTTTATTACATAAAGAGAATAAAACATGATAGTTTTTAAAACAATTATACATCATTTTAGACATTTGCAGATATTCTAATCTTAGAAATTATATTATCAAGCAGCAAGTCAGGTAACTCTACAAATGACATTTTGTCTAATTTCAACTTGTCTAAGGAATTACCTGTTTTAAGCAGCAAGATTGTGTTGCTACTTGGCTTGCTGCTTTATTTAAATTTTACATATACTTAGATCCACTAAATGACAAGTTATTAATAGACTGTCTGAAAAGATTGCATATTTATAACATTCAATGTACATATTCAATAAAATGGTGAAAAAAATTAAACAGATAAATCTGATGATTTTTCACCTATGATCTCACCTAAAAAGCTCCAACAAAAAACCTACAACCTCTGATTAGTATATGATGAATAATGATAAACTACCTAAAGTGTTTATTATAGCATGCAAAAAAAATGACTTGAGAACTGCCAAAACTTCACCTTATGAGTAATTATGTTCACTTTTCCCCTTGTTGAAAGTGTTGTTTTTCTTAAAGCATTTGAAATCATAGATATTATAATTTCAAAGCAACCTCTGTAGAGCAAAACCTGTGGAATATAAAATTTTTAGTTATTTTGAGGTGTTGTTCTGGAGAAGTAAATTTGATAGTTATATTTCAGCTTAGGAAATTCTATGAGTTGTTATAGAGGGTTTTTGCTTCAGAGTGGGGCTACTCTGGAGAGGTTGTACTGTGAAAATTGTTTCAAACTTCATCTCCTTTAACTGAGCTAAAAAATGAAGAAAACAACAAAGGATTTTCCAAATTTAGAATTTCCTTTTTTACAATTTGACATTTATTTAGGCAATTATGCAGAATATTTTTATGTGACACAATGCCCCTTTAATATCTTATTCCAATGAACAATTGTCAGTCTTGACAAAATCATGTGAAAAAAAGATCACAGTAAAAAATTAATCCTAATCATTTTATTTTTATATTGAAAAAAAATCAGCTTTACAGAACTCATAGTGACAAAAAATTAAATTCAAATATTGCCTTTGTGATGTGCAGCACTGGCCTGTCTTTTTATCAAAATTTGTTTACCTTTTTTTATCTTTTAAATTTTGTCATAACTTTTTTTGTCCCTTCGCACTAACCATTGTCTTCAAGTTTGAATATTGTAAAACATTTAAATTCACACACATTCAGGAAATCAACATAAAATCAGTGTAAAAGCATTTGAATATAATTGTTTTAATTATTTTAAATACTAAGATACAAATGTACTTCATGTTTTTTTGTTTGACTGATACAATATACTGAATTTGTATTTCAATTTTATTATCAAAGTACATGTTATTTATTTTTGAAATGTTGACATTAAAAAGCTATCACAATTTATTACTAAACCATATCTATTATCATTATTTTTATGGAGATATGTACTTAGTAAATTGAGGGATTCACAAAGCTACAGGAAAGAAATGTTTATGCCAGGAGACTAAAGCCAGAAGGTTCACATCTTGTCAGGATGTCAGTTTATAGCTGTCCTTTTCAGTTATTTCGGGAAGAATGTAGCCATAACAGCATATAAATGCTTTTAGACCTTTGTTTAACATAAAAAGCATAATACCCCCTGCATTTTTCATAATGGTAACATCTTCTTGGACTGCCACAGGGTAAGACAGGTCAAAAACTGTAATGTACATACTCAAACTTTTCCCCACCAAAACTGAAATGAAATTATCAAAATTTTTTTCCTTTATTTTTGTACAAAAGATGACCTTGCATTTAATAAAAGCTTTTTACATTTATAATCTAAATATATTAAAATTAAAAAAATATCTCATAACTCATTGTATGATTAAAATTATAATCATTAATAAACTATATCAAACATGAACCTGAAATGTTCTAAATTTTTAAACTGCAATTAATATTGAAAAAAAATGCAACTATTGTATACAATGTTATTAAAAAAGTTTTCATGACTGATTATAAAACAGTCTTAGTTCAAATTAATACACATGACTGTCAGAAAATCATGTATGTTGTACTTTAATGATATCATATGACATGAATGCCCTCAATTTAAACTTCATATATAACAAACTATACCCCTATGTCGCCTCTTTCTTGTTATTTCTACAGCTTCCAAAGAAAGACTGCAACTACATGTATCAGACACTGTAAGTAAAAATTTTTAAAAATTTTTTTCATTATACAAGAAAATTTCTTCATGTTAAATAAAAGGGAGTTTTTTAAATGCAATTGAAAATTTTTGTTTAAACAAAAAGGGAAGTAATTATAAATTAAAATAAATGAAAAAATTTGGCATATTAAGGGAGGAAAATTTAGGAAAAAAAAAAAAACTTCAAAGGGTCAGTAAAATGATAGTTGACATTGAAAATTTGACCTATATCAAGTTTGCACAAGATAAGAGGACGCAATCACTTAAAAAATGCATTATATTTCCTTGCAAAAAATCAAGAATATCTAAACTGTTTGAAAGGGGTTTTCTACATGCTTTTTACTGAAAAAGCTTTAGTCAAAATATTTTTTAAAATCTATTTATATCTTAAAAAAAAGGGGGAAATTCCCAAATTTCCACAGCTTTCACAGGCTGAAAATTTTAGGTACTAATTTTAAGCAAAGAGGTTGATATCTATACTTTTTTAAATAACTATCGTCAAAGGTAGGGAACAATTTACTGGAAAGGCATAAACTTTTGTTTCTAGTCATTTCAATAAATTTTTAGTTATTTGTATAAGGAAAAAATAAAACAGAATTCCACTGTTTCTCTTCATTTTCAAAAAAAACTCTGTAAAAATGGATTTAAAAAACCCAAAAAATTCTCCTATGTGGGCAGGGTACCTAGATTTATATTTCAAACCCCCCCCCCCCCCCCCTGTTTTTCCTTAAATTTTTTCAGAAGAAGACAAAAAATTTAAAGGCAACTTTCGCTTCCCCGCAAAACTGTACCGTTGCACAACACATAAAAAATCTCAACTGTGATTTCAAAAAAATTTACTGTCAGCCACAATTATTTCCCTTGAAAAATAAAATGCTCTAGGTAAATGCCTACATTTATCATTAATTGTCGTTCGTTTATTAAAAAAAAAACACTGAGCACTATATAACATTCTTGTACATGTCAGTAAATTGTTTACCAAATGTCGTCTACAATTCTTCAAGACCGGACAGTTGTTCGTTCATTCAATGAAAAAATAAAGGATCTGCTGTCAGTACACGAGAAAAATGAGAATGTTTTAATTAAATATTGTAAGACTAAAAGTAATATCGGTATAATTATGTTACATTGAATTGAAAGAAATGGTCTAGACTGAATTCGAACCCATGGTAACGTGCTTTAAAGTAAAAGTCGGAGAGCTTACCACTATCCCGAAGTGCCAGTGTTTAACTATATCGGTAATTTTAACTTATTTTTTTTAATACAGATTTTTTTCATGTAAATTAACGAAAACGTCCGAATATATTGGCCAGGTCAATACTTTTGGAGAATTCCTGACCTTTCTACAAATTGTGAAAAGTTGGTGAGAGTTACCCGATATAACCTACACAAACATTTAGGACTTTACGTGACCTATGTCACCAATGATAACCTGCACTTAAACAGTAACTGAAAAAAAATAAAGTGTACTCATAACGGTGGTCGCTGTCACTGACCTTTCACAATTTTCGTTAATAACCATTTTTTAACAATGCCGTTCGACTTTAGAGGAAAGAAAGTGTTAGAAAGGGAGCAGGGGAAAAGGGAAAAGGACTTACCTTGGCAATTGCCCTAAGTCACGATGGCTGCAAAGTTTATGTCTAAGTCGGACTAAGTCTACATTGGATGCTTTAGTAGAAGAATGTCCAGGCTTTATACCTACTGAAGCCCATTTATGTAACTGGGACGATACAAGAGAAAAGTTAGAAAAACTTGAAGTTTTGGACGGTCTGGTGAATAATGCAGGTTTAGACGGCCATGATTACACGCATTGGAGTGTCCAAAAGAGTTCTTATGTAAGTTATTGGGTTAACAACCTTCTTAGTGCAATAAACTGTTTTACAAGTGGTTGCTAAGAAAATGATAGAAGCCAAAATTAAAGGGTCAATAGTCAACATATCGAGTATAGCAGGTTTAGCTTCGTTCCCAATGGACTACCTTATAATGTGTCAAAACTGGAATGGATATGGCAACCAAAAAAGTTCGCTCTAGAACTCGGACCACATGGTATCCGCGTGAAATTCCCTGAACCCCGGCACTCGTAAGGACACCAATGATGCAAGACCTCATCGAGAAAGGGTTGCGATGGAAAGTTTATGTATTGAAGATGCCCAATGGACGGATTATAGAGGTCACGAAGTCGTAGATCCGACCCTGTATCTCCTTAGCGACCACTCATCCATGGTGATAGGCAGACGCACGTAGTTGATGGCGGTATTCTTTCTAACATTACGGTTAAAATCTAACCCTTAATAGCATGGTCAAAGAGCAACTTTGTACCCTTATTTTAATAGTGTAACATTTCGATCAATGTGTAACTCTCTAACATTACGGTCAAAGTTTAAGTTTCTAACGTTTCGGTCATAGTGTTACTCTCAAAAACTACGGTCAACATGTAAATTTCTACTATTATGGTCAAACACTTTTAACATTTACAGACGAAGTGTAACGCTCCAAAATTACGGGCAATATCTACAGGAAAAATACGACAGAGGGCAACTTGCATTTTTAATCATTTTAACATAAACTGTCGTTGTGTATGGCATTGTTCAGGGACATTGTCACATGTAGAAAAGACTTTCGATATTTATAAACAACCTCACAAGCAGTTATACAAGGTGTAACGGTCATTTGAATGTAAAAGAGTCTAAGTGAGGATTGTTTGGTTTTCTACCCAAAAGACCAGGACAATTGTTGTTACAATTCAGTGCTGAAACATCAGTATTTTTAATTATGTATATTTGTGTACACTTAAAGCCCAGTGTTGAAAAATTAAGTTCGGGTGTGGTGGTTCATACTCCGTTGATAAATTACACTTAATTCCAATTTTCAATGTTGTTTATTATGAGATTTTGTCTAGTGATGGAAATAAAGTCATCAAAATTATAATTCTCCCCATTCCTCTGGTTCTAAAGTCACTTATAATTATAACTGTAAAATATTTCATTTCTTGTTTCTATGATCTGTCATTTTCAAAGTCCGACCAAAAGTAAAGAATTTTTCCTCCCAAGTTCTGACTAGCCTTATATACAAAAGCAGGTACCCTCCCATTATTTGGAGTGTATCATAGAAATGAAAGACAAAGATTACCCCTAAATTTATGAGGATAACCGTTGATGATGGTACCATCCAAATACGGAGCCACCTCTAACTCTAACAAATCAGACATGTTTACGATGGTACATGATGACAACTTTACCCAGTAAAATGATACAAAATGATCACATCCAGTCCCTAACAATTTATGAGGGTAACTGGTGAAGGGACATTTCTAGTACCCAGAGGCCAAAGTTTCTCATCAGTAGAATCAATTAAAAATCCCTTTAATAAGACTGCTGAATTTACAACAGTAGTTAGAATAGATAAGACAGTCGATTGTTCTACCCCGCTGCCCCCTGTAATGAAATAATGCATAGAGAGGCACCTGGGGTCTTTTCCATCATCAAAGCTAGAAAGTTGCATTTGACCTATAACTGTGTCGTGTGACAAACAAACAAACGCAAAATAAAACAGAAGACTATTTTCGGCATTAAGGGTTCTGAACATGTCTTGATCTCGTGCAGAATTAGTTGAATACGGGATAGTTGAAATTTCGGGAAAATTTTTATTTTCGCAAATAACATTTTAAATTCCAAAACATCAACAAATTCGTGCTGAAAATTCCCACGAAGAGTTTAAACTTGATGTTTTCTTGTGATGTTTGATTATACTTTTGTGCTTAAAAAGTGTTCAAATGTAAAGATAAATTCTATCACGATCTGGTTTGTGAAATGAATACGATACAAAATAAGCAAACGTTAAAAGACTTGATCTCATGTTAAATCGAAATAATATGTTCAGTTTTGGTGATATTGTCTTAAAAAAAATCAGTGTTTGTCGTCCAGATGCGTTGCATTAATTCTTTCGTATCTGAAATCCAAACATAGTCTTATTCAAAGACAAATCACTGTTTGGCATATAATATTGCTTAAATGAATATTCCAGAATTAATGCAAAAATAGTTATGGTTTTTCTTTTATTATGTTTTTGCGTTGAATTTACCGAAAACTGTCGTATCGGGATATACGTCAGGTATGTCAAAATGATGCTCTAAGTTTCTGACCCTCGTCATTTGATACCTATCCCTCCAAGGAGGAGTGGGGTGGAGTATCCCGCACTCAGAAACTTTAGTTTGGCTTTGTTATATACATGTATGAACGAAACACTTCTATTCCACTAATATTTACATGTCTAAATGTAAATTTATCAATCTATTCAAAGTTTAAATATTGTTTTAATCTTGAAATTCAATTCCGTGATTGACAAATGATAAAAAGTGAATTATGTAATACTTTATTATACAATTGCTTGGTTTTTTTGGTTTTAAAAACAGTTGCTAAGACCCAGCTAGTTTTCTGCAATATTGTTTGATTTGTTATCTAAAGTAAAGTTTTGTTGTGATACAAGAGGTAAAAAGATCTACGCTTGTTTAAAAGCAATGACTAAGAGCCTTAAACCCTCAACGTACATCTGTTGAAAAAATTACTAAAGACTGTAAACAAGTAGTTAAACACATCAAAGCCCTGAAAGGACTGATAGCCAGTGCTAATTGGGGTGATTTTCAACCGATGCACCCGAAGAATCAACATTTCATTGTGCATAGATCGGTCATGATTTGGAAAATGTTGGTAGAGGTCCACAAGACAATGCTACATGCCAAGTATCAAAACACTGTGCATTGTGGTTCAAGACAAGAGTTTTTGAAGGTTTTCCCAAAACAACTCTATGTCCAGAGTGGGGCCAATTTCAACGCTAGCATTTAACCCTTAAACCCAAACCATAAATCCTAACCCTAACCTAACCCTAGAACGGAGTGATTCGAATATTCCGAATGTGAATATAAGTTCATAATTATTCTAGAATTTCCCGCTGCTTGTTTTTGTTGTTTTAAAACAGTAGACCTCAGTTGCTCACACACTCCACACAATACCAGGATTTTAAAAAATTTAAATGTGGGGCTGTTTTCTTACACGTCCAGAATATTTGTGTGATGCGGTCACATAGAAATAGAAGGAAAACTCAAACGACGCGAGTTTGAAACTTGATAAGTGATTTAGAGCTAAAGCAGAAACTGTTGCAAAAGCACTGGCTAAAACATTTTCCACTGTTATAAACATTATACTGTAATTGTGTCATTTTCAATAAATACTACATGCTAAAGGACGTAATTAGATATGTGCGTATGCGTAAGTAGTATTAAATGTCTCCTTCTATGTAAGTTCGAACCTACAATGTCTAAACCCTGGATCCTCTTCCACGCGGGATACACATCTGGGATCCTCCTCTTCTCGGGAGACACGCCTAGGGTTCTTCTTCATTCTGGAGACACGTCTGGGTTCTACTTCTCTCGGAAACAAGCTTGGATTCTCCTCCACTCTGGGAACACGTCTTGTCTCCTCCACTATCGGGAGGCACGCCTTGGATCTCTCCACTCAGGAGACACGTCTGAGAGTCTTTCTACTCCTGAGACACACGCGGGTCTACCTCCACTCAAAAGACACGATTGCAAGCTGGGGGCCTCTCCTTGGGAGACACGCTGTCCTCCTCCACTGGAGGACACGCCCTTGGTCCGGTATCCACGCAGGAGATTAGGTCCTCCTATACTCGGGAAACAATATGAAAACACACTTGGGATCCTTCTCCACCGGGAGGCACACCTGGGTTCTCCTTCACTTGGAAGACATGCCTAGAATTCTCCTTCACGCTGGAGACACACCTGGGGTCGTCCCCCTCCTCTCGGGAGGCACGCCCGTGGTCCTCCTCTTCTCGGGAGACACGCCCGGGGTCATCCTGCACTCTAAAGACACGCCTTGGTCCCCAAAATAAAAAAATTCGAAGTGGGTTTTTTGAATTATTTGTTCAGTGTTTTTGCATTGGAACTTATAGCGGGAGTAAAATTTATCATTTAAGGGGTCAGGTTTATTCAAAGTCTAAAAAAATTTGTTTTTTACATGATGAAGATCCGGGTTGAAAAACTGCATAAAAAATTAAATTTATATATATTAGTTTTTTGCACAAATCAAAATAACACAAGTGTAGTATGAACGTCGCAACAAAAAAAATCCAAAACAACAGGTACCCCATGGCTTAAAAATTTTCATCCTTTTTCTTGAAACTTTTTTCTTTTGGGATTAAAAACCATCTTTTTTCTTTAGTTTTTTTTTTCGAATTTGTTTCAGATTTTTTGGCGGTTTGATTTGATCTTTCCTCTCCTACACTGTAAGAAAAAGGACCTTTAAACGTCATAAAAAGTTTGTTAATTTGGGTATTCCCCCACAGTGGTGTAGCTAGACTAACTCTAAAATACAAAACAAGACAATTACTGTACTGAGGTTATCATCGCCGTAAAATATAATGATAAAAAGGAAATGGGGTCTGAGTTTGTTGGAAATTTTCTGAAAAAGATCGCAGGAAGACAGCCAGAGACAAAAAAGAGGTCATGATATGACACCCCCTTTGCCGTTTAATATTTTTAGAACCGAAAGAAGAATAACTGGAATTAAATTATATTTATACGAAAATCCCGGTTTTTCTTCGTTTTAAGTGAATGTGACAGATGATTCACCAGTGTTTCTTTTAAGGTGATGTGGAATCAATATTCCATACAGCGTTCGGGAGACCCACCAGGATAAGCCCCTAGGCCTTTGTTTAAATCCACCCCCGCCTTTAAAAAATCCCGGGATAAATTTTGTTCGCATTCTTGACTGTCAAAAGAGAAAAAGTGATTCTACGTCACAAGTAGTTCGAAAACCTGAGTGTAAAGAAATTGGAAAGGTTTGTATTTTGTATTTTTAACATAAGTAGTAAATTTTTTTTTTTAAAAATTTTGAACTGCTTCAAGCTAAATTTTTCAGAATTTTTTTTATTCGTGTTTTATGATAACCTAGTAAATTCTGTCAAAATGAAGAATATTGGGGGGTTTTTTTGGGGAATCGAAAAAAAAAGGTATATATCGCCGAGAAAATGTTTAAAAGGATTACGTTTATTGCAAAGCATAAATAAAACCATTGAAGAAAAACCGTAAATACTAAAAGGGGAAAAAAAATTAAAAATGCAAACTTAAAAGTAAAAAAAGCGGTGGTTAATAATCAAAAAAGGGTTTTCAGATTTTTGATTATACCTTTTTTCTTTCAAAAACTGAAAAATTTTTTGTCGGTTGTAAATTTGTTTCCGTAAAGCTTTTTTTAGAGATTAAAACTTTTGTAGTATGATTTTGCCCCTTTGGACGAAGTCTATACTTCGATTAAAATATGTTTAATAGTAAGTGGTGTTTGACATGGAAAATACATTCAGGTTATCTTCATTGTTCACAAAAAACAAAAGAGTCAACCGAGTTTGACCTACCCGGGACAACAAAAAAAACAATTCCTCCCTGCGAACAGACCCTTTTTCCCTTTGGTGCCATTCACCTAAAGTGGGTTTAAATTTTCACAAGTTTATTGAACGAAGCTTTGTTCCACGGGGACTCCCATTTATTTAAAAATGTATTTGTTGATTTTTGACCAAAATCATATATGGAAAATTTCAATTTTTTTAAATTTAATGAAAGTTTTTTCCCTTTGCTCCCGTACAGCTTCTTTTTTTCCCAAAAAAAAATTTACCAAAAAGACGGGGTTTAAACAGAATATGTTGGGACTTTTTAAAAGATAGTTCATAAACCCCTTTAAAAGGGAAATTTTTTTAAATGAGGGGATTTTCTGTATTACGGTTGTGTTTTGTTTGAAATACAAAAAAGTGGGGGCCCCGGGGGAAAAGAGAAAACTTTTTTTTAAATTTATATTCTAAAATAAAAAAAAGGGCCAAATAATTGCTTTTGCTTTGCTGAAAAAATTGTAGCGTTATTTGGTAAACTAATTTTGATTGAGCGAGGGCAAACGGCGGAACACCCAAAACCTTTTGGGAATCAATTTTGGAACCTTTGTAAAAATAGGAAAATGTTCTTTGTAACCCGATTTGATTTCGTTATATTTGGATTTAAAATTTTTCAGGGTTTGTCTCGGGCCTTTTTAAATTGGGGTTTTAATATCAAAAAGAAACTGTTGGAAATTTTAAGAATCCATGGTGGGGTATTCAAACAAAATTATCTTTTAAAATCATAAAATTTCCCAAAAATCTGTTTCCTTCATAAAAATTAAATCAATGCGAAATCCAAAAGGTTTAATTTGTTTTGGTTTTCTTTTCATACGAACGTGGTTTTTGGGGTTTAAAATATGTTTTTATGAGCAGGGTTGGATTTGTGGCAGCTCCCCTCAGAGCATATTTTAAGAAAGTTTTTCAGGGTCTCTATAAAGGGGGGGTTTTCTTTTTGGCTTCAAACATACAAGTTTTCAACGGGCCCGATTTTTTAAATTTGCGCCAAGAGCAAAACAAAGACCTTGATTTTGAATAGTATCCAGCATCTGAAAATTTTACGTTTTTCCCGGGCTAAACCATAAAAAAAAACAACCGAATCTAGCGGGGAACGAATAAAAGCTCTATACAGTCTTAAAAAAACCCTTGCAAATCTGCCCCCCAATCAGTATTTGAAATTCCCTTTTAAAAAGATTAAACGATTTAAAACTTTTGGCTTTCAGGTATTTTATGTGTGGTAAAAAAGGGAAAGCTTTTTTTAAAAAATTAACCCCAAGAAATTTTGCTTCGTCAAAAAGGGGAAATTTTTTTTTACCATTTAGAAAAGCTCGGGGTCACAATTTTTTTTCCGTAATTGACAAAAAGGACACACGATTTTTTGTTTGGGGAAAAATTTAAAACCATTTTCCAGGGCCCCCCCCCCCCCAATTTGAACTTTTTTTCAAACACGCGGAAAGGGGCTTTTAAATCGTACAAAATATTTTTTGAACGATAACAAATTAGAAAGTCATAAAAATTAAAATGAAAAATCTATCCCTGGTGCCCAAACATTTAAAACAATATTTTTAATTTTATGCTAAAAAGGGTGACAAAATAAAATAAAAACCTTGGGGGAACCCCCTGTTCTTGCTCAAAAGAGTCAAAAGGGTAAAACCAAAAAATTTATTTTAAAAATTGCGATTGAAAAAAAATTGCGATATAAATTTTGGGAAGCGCCCTTTTTTAAACCCAAATTTCGTTAAGATCATTCATAATAAAATTTTTCCAGTATGCCCAAAAGGCTTTTTCTAAATCAAAAAATTAAGACACTAAATCTTTTTTTAAAAAAATGATCACGAAAAAAAATTTTCCGGGTCGAACAAGAGTTTTCATTTGTGCTGCGCTGCTTGCAAAAAACCCGCTTTGGGAAAGTTTGTAATTGGCCCTTGAGATTAAGATCCCAAAAATAGCTGGGAGTTGTTTCATCGTTCTAAGGTTTTAAATAAACAACGGGTTTAAGTGCAATGGGGTTAAAATTAAACTGGGGTTTAGTGCTATTTTCCCCCGGGGTTTTTTTATTGGAATAACATAGCTTCTCCCCCGGGAATCTGGAAAAAGGCCATTTTTCCCAAGAAAAATTTTTAAAATTTCAAGTAGTAGGCCCTAATGATTCTTGTGGTAAATTTTTTAAAAAAGTTGAAAATAATTTGGCCCGGGCCCAGCTGGGGTTTATCGTGAAAATTTATCTAAAGCGTCAAGAAATTTCTGTGATGAAAAAGATTTATTATAATCTTCATCATTTTTTTGCAATAAAAATTTAAAAAGGTTTTGCTTTCTTTAAAAATTTTATTTTTTTAAAAACCTTTTATCATAATTGTTTGATGAAGATTTTTTAAAAATTTTTTAACCAAAGTGTTTTTGGGAAAATGCCCCCCCTTGCTAGATGCAATAGACTGGTCTGTCTTTGTAAGTTGGGAAAAATTTGAAGATTTTCCCTTTTCCACTTTTTTGCGAATCATTTCCCGACTTTTTTAACCATGGCCTAGTTTTAAGTTTTAAAACCCGTAAAAAATTCCTTGATTTTTTCTTTGCTTTTTTTATAGTTCTGGAGCTTTTGCTCTAAAGAAT
>NW_026459650.1:0-47240 GCF_021730395.1 Mercenaria mercenaria
AATGTCATATAAAATCTTAACTGACTTTAATATATCCAAAGAATATAAATCCTCTTTTTAAAGATTATTTGTTAATCCACAATGTTAATGTTAATTCATCAACAATTTAATGGTAACTGTTCAAACTGGCAATATTTTGTAATTAAGAAATACATGTAAGATTTTCAATAAGATCTTGCTTAGGTTCCCTTTTGTACTCAGACAACTTTCTGTTTAAAGCATTATGGAAGAATCCATCACTTTCGTATATCAATAAGAATAAACGAGGATTTCTTTAAAACTAGTCCTTCGTTTCATCTGTATATATGATAATTAATAGTAAATATTATCGAATGAGCCAGGTTTTATATCCAGTCGGGCAAAGCAAGTGTAAACAAACTGAAAATTCATTTATATCGATAGGAATATTGTTTATGGTATTCATGCATATGAAGATCGTTAATGAAGTCGTCTGCAAAAGAAGAACTAACATACTGCAGGAAGGAAAGACGTTCCTAAACTTGTGGTTACCCAGAGAAAAAACTGTTGACGTCTGAAATTGATAACTTTATTACCTGGTAGGAACTGATAGAACTATAGTAAAAATGTTAAAACAAAAGGCGAGAAAGTACCAGAAAGAAGGTAAGATAAAGCTTTGATGACGAACACTATTATTTTATGACAAATATTAATTTTGCTAACAAACAAACTATCACAATTATCATTATTGTTATTATGCATACTCCCTTATAAGATGACATGATTTAAACATTATTGTACGTAACATTGGGTTTGAGTGAACGAACAAAATATATGTGGAAAATGTGATCGCAGACATCTCTCTCAGTTATTAAATTATGCCAAGTAGAAATTCAAAGCCAACCGATCTGTTGTTTATTATAAATGCTGATGCGAGATGATTAAATGTTCCCACCCTTAGCAGTTCTTTAAAAAAAAACTCTTGTTTCGAGCAAACGTTCACATTTAGGCTCAATATTAAAATGTCATTACAAATATATCAACTATAGTTGCATAATTGTATGCTCAAATTTTACAAATAATCTTTTTTACGCTTCTTATTATTTTGGACTTTGTTTATGTTCTATCTTTCCTGTTCAAGACAAAAGTTGTAATTTAAATTAATTGTTTAATCTGATTGAAACGCTTTTCTGATCTGACGATTGGTTCCAGACAGGCTGATCTTGATAGCGTTTTGAAAACAAAGCAAGTATCTTGACACTAAACAATAGATATGTTATTAGCAGATACAGAAAATCCGTTTACAGCGAACTCCTCGGGACAAGCAAACTGTGTTCGTTATAGCCGGAGTTTGTTAAAAACAAATAGCGAACCAGTTGTCTTTGTAGTCTTTTTAAAGATACATTGCAGTTAATTTCATTATCCTACTAAAATGTATTAAATTGCTTATTTTTGTAATAATCCTAAACATGTAAAATATTAAAATCATACGCCGACTTTTACGGATTTTAAAACATAATTTTTATAATGAAATTATTTTACAATTTCAAACATTGATAAAATGTTGGTTAATAAATCGACAAACTGAATGTTCACGCTTTAATAATTACGGAATTCCGTTAGGGCCATCGCCTTTGTATTGTTGATCTGAAACGCGATACTCGATAGTACGATGATGAAAACGCGAAATCACGATACTACGATAACGAAAACGCGACAACACGATGATGATAACGCGAAACTACGATAACGAAAACGCGATAGTACGATAGTACGATGATGATAATGCGATATACTATCGCGTTTTCACCATCGTACTGTCGCGTTATCACCATCGTAATATCGTGATATCGCGTTTTCGTTATCGTAGTATCGTACTATCGCGTTTTCACCATCGTACTGTCGCGTTATCACCATCGTATTGTCGCGTTATCATCATCGTACTGTCGCGTTATCACCATCGTACTATCGTGTTATCACCATCGTACTGTCGCCTTCCGGTGCGCATGCGCATGCTCAAAATTAGAAGATCTTCCAGTACAGCAGTACAAATGGACGAGTTTATAAAATCTCATTTTAACAGAGGCTATGTCTACAAGGAAATACTTGTTTTATTAAAATCGGATATGGGTGTAGATATAAGGTTAGTTTCTTTCAGATATTTGTAAGTTTTTTGTTCGTTTTAAAGATTGTTTACAGTTTGGCAATTGTTTACAATCAAACTTGACAGTATTTACTAAACCACATGCTTTTGCTATAGATCTAATTGACATTTTTCACACACATCTACTTTTTGTGCTTTTCATGTTTCAAGCATACATACGAAGATATGTAATGTTATATAGATGAACAAGATCTTTCATGATGAGTTCTGTCGTAAAAACTTGTATATTTACAACTAAAATTTGCTACTCTTAACATAATTATGCCTGTCTATAAGTATGTTGGAGAGGATATAGATCCAACTATGTCTGGTATGGTTATGCTTTTAGAACTACAGCTCTAAAAGTTCCAATCCCGCTCTCGCGATAGGGCAATATGCAGATTCGAACGCAGGTCCTTGAGTGTGAAAATCATGATTTTATTGATGATCCTCATATCTACAGCTGCTAGTTAGCCAAAAGCAGCATAATTAACCATTCATTTCGTATGCCTTTTCAGCATTCGTCAGCTTAAGAGGCATTTAAACAGATTGAACTTAAGGAGACGAAGCGTGTGGGGTGTTGAAGAGGTTCAAAATGCTATACAGGTATAATTTAACTGCATTTCTCATTCCTGTAAAATCATAATTTCTGAGTAAATGGGCGTTAACTCTGCAACTTTTGGTGGTAAACCGCTTTAATTTTTATTTTGACATATGAAATGAAATGATATCAATTTTCTGCAGAAAATTGCCAGACTTTGACTCATTGAAATGAAAATATATTCCAAGAAAACTGCAAAAAATATTCTTCGAATATTTTCGAATCGTGTTTTTCGATGCTCCTATTTCAGTGTGGTTATGCGTTTTATGGTACTAAACATTGATAACTCGAGCTGTACAAGACATGCATTTGGTAGAAATAAAAAGTTATCATATTTGTGAAAATATTCATGTAAGACAAAGCAAAAGAGAAAAAAAAAAACAGAAAAAAACTCTGATTATGGTACAATATGACAGTCTGTTTTGTTGTTATAATTATTAATGCTATAATACATGGAACACTCAAAGCGATTGACTCGAGAATATTTGCCTAATTACATATTTGGTTTTAACTGAAAAACGCTGTACAACATATGAACAAGAAGTAGAAAGCATTTTGAATTTTAACATTACTTAAATAGCAAAACAAATAGAAACCATTTGAAAATTTATGAATATACAAATTCGGCCGAAACGTTATTTAGAGCTTATCGGGTTTTTTTTGTTTGTTTGTTTTGTTGTTTTTTTTTTGTTTTTTTTTCTTTCAAGTGTACAAGGGACATTTATTACATATGGTAACTATCCCTATAAATTATCATCAAACAAATACATACATGCATGTAATTAATTCTTTAGTCCTTGAATCGGAAAGACGCTTTAAGCCATTTTATCAACGATATTAAAGTTTGAAAAAGGTCCTATTTAAAATGCTAGTTTACAACCAAGGCCACAAACAAATGGTTACAATCTCAAGGTCATAGCAAGCCTAATCAACGCAGCAGATGGCGCAACACCAAGTGGTTTCCATTTCACTGAATAAATTATATTGTGTTCAGCGTCATTTCACTGAATAAATTATATGTGTTCAGCGTTGTTGCAACGAGCGTGAGTCGAAGCATTTCATTAGGTCGAATCTACGAAACTATGGGGTCCATATTTTGCTGATCTCGTAATATTCTAGGACAAAGTTATTAGTTGAAAAATGCATCTAGCTGACTAGTATGTTTCCATATCAACTGTTCTGTTGTGAATAATTTATCAGTCCGAATTACAACGTTTATTTTAATAATTACTTGAAGCAAGACGAGTGGGTTACTTTTCAGCCGATTTAATTCCACATGACATCACACGTTTCGATGGGAAAATGGTACGATTACAATCTGGATGATGTCCAGAGACAAAATATAGGTCATTCTATGCATTTGAGAAAATAATTCTGGCTGAAACATGTTACAAAGCAGAACCTAAAATTTCCCTGGGAAATAATCTTAAATGATCAGGCTATTATAATACATATGCAATATTCGGTTTAGTATCATTAAAAAGCTGAATGTATGGATGTATCATGTACAGTTTATAGAAGCAAACTTCTGGCTTTAATTTCAGTGAAACGCGATTCTAATGAATACTTCTATACGTTTATATTCAGAGTGAACTCTGTGGCAGCGGACGCAATCTTGGCTGTCGTTCGATGTCTCAAAGATTACGGTCTCGACACGGAATGTCTGTGGGAAGGTAAGTATAAACTACCAGAAATAAATTTAGGTATTGGAGGAGATGGAAGTACCTTTCTACATATTTAATACCTATTAACTTAAAGCCCTGCTCCGCGGCTATTCAAATTCTATTGTATGCAACCCATAATTACAATAGGTAACAGTTAACGGCCACGCGTCACACTTAGCACGCAAAACCACAGGTATTTTATATAGAATTTTATATAAAATGGACTCTATTTTGACAGGCGTCAATGTTCATAGTCAGGATTTTCATGCTTTTTTCAGTGACAGGTAGGACTGGAGCAGGTCTTTAAAGACAAAGGCGAACTACTTTCGATGTACAGCTATCGTGTTCAGAAAGCGTGAATTATGTGCTCTTTTCAATTGATGGGATGAACAAACTTTGAAAAATAATACCCCAAACGGTTTACTTCTACACCCCATGCAAGTCACGAAAAGCACGAAACACGCTTATGAGAACTGTCACAGTTTTGTTGTTTTTGTACTTTATTATTTTTATCAGAGTCTATAGTGCAGTTTGTAGGTTGGTTTAGCTCCAACTTTTAGCTACTCTGTAGGTTTTTGAGTAATTTAATTCAAGACCACACAGTTGGTAGCGCGTCAGGCTTTTAACCTGGACAGCGGGTCGTGAGTTCGAGCCCCACTGTAGACGTTTTGTAGAAAAAGGCTAATGTACTATAATTATTTATGATCACATGTGCACTGCGTGCTCACTGCGAGCATTTATGAATCCATTTTCTCCGTCGTGTGTCCATTTAAACGGAAAAAACACCCCTCATGCAATTTAACTCATTACTTCTAAAATAATACGTGTATTGTCCTCTACCAAGACAGCTAAATCTGCTCCGTTCCAATGAAAAATATGGTAGCCAGTTGAGCACAACAAGACATTCAAGATAACATTGTTTTGTATTGTAGAAACATGGTTCTTCATCAGATGAGATTGTTGGATCCAGAGGGTGTTGAAGCCAGACGCAGACATAGACTCATTAGAAGAATATATCGCAACAAAGGTCCAAACTTTTTAGTTCACATGGATGGATATGACAAGATAAAGCGCTATGGGCTGGCAATACATGGTGCCATAGATGGGTGAGTTACTTGAAGTTGTTCATTGTTTGTAGGTCTGTAGTATAGGAACGCTTTATTTTTTTATCCATAACTATTGTTAGGATATGTATGTTGACATATTTAGTATATAGTTGATAGTTGGATTTTTAACTATTTTCTGGTCGATAGTTAAAGATTTTACTGTTCAATGATAAGTGATCTGTTTTCTGAATTACGAGTACTTGTACTTCATGCTTGGTAATTGGATATTTGCATGTTATAATTGTTTGTTGATCTCCGTTGATCATGTCCGACAATTTAGTCGAGGATACGTAACGTTGGTACTAAACAAAACACAAACTGCTTTCTAGGCCTTTTGTATAGTTGGTTACTTGAAGAAATTATGCAACTGCAACAAAAGCGACCCTCCTAATTTTCATGGAAATTTAGCTGCGTTTCCTTATCTTGTCATAATAGCCGATTGATTTTGTTTTAATGGAACTTTTCCATTGAAAAGGGTTTTCCATGTCATGACGGCATTATGACGATAACACCTTTTTGATCGCCTTTTCTGACGTAACGTCCCGTCATTTTAGAATTACGGCCTGTTGGAAAAGTCATGGGTACGGACGTTTTATTCCGCTCAGAAGTGGCTATGAGACATTTTATCATACCAATTGTTGTGCAGTCATTAGCAATCATATGGAAAAGGTTTCATTCAAGAACCCCCTCCTCAAAGACTGCCTATGGAGTAGGTTCTTTTTTATTTTCAGAAATACCCCCAAGGACGGCTAGTGTAAACACCAGCGACTTTACCCCCTAGGACAGCCCAATTGACTTAATCGACTTGAACCCTCTAAGACATACAGCCTAACCGCCATAGGACAGGCAATTTACCCACATTGGAAAGTGCTACATTGGGAACGTACACGGCAAAAATATCTTTAGCCTCTCGCGACCATGTTCGCTAGTTTTGCGTATGGAAAATTTCAGTTTGATGTTTTCAGTTATTGGACATAAATTATTGAACAGTACGGATTGAATATATTAAACGTCCGGTCATTTTTGTACAGTTTTAACCATGTACGGCTGAATCAAAACTTTTATCGAAGCCTCAAAGAAACAAATTTAAGTTTCAATATTCCAATACCAAGCAGAATAGAATTCAAATACCAAACTAACGACCAGAAAATAGTCTCAGAACATCCAGCTTCCGACCACAAAGTAGTTTAAATATCAAACTAGGAACCAGAAAGTAGTTGGAATATTCAGCTGCCAAAAAGTTGCTGCAATGTCCAGCTACCGACGACCAACTACTTTCTAACTTGTCAGAACCTGTGTATCCGCCTTATTTCAGAAGACGTTCGTTTAACCACGAACATTTCACAAAGCAATTTCTACGACAACATCGCCATGGCATTCGGGTTGTGCCGTGGACGTTCAAAGATTACGAACATCTTCTTAATTTTCACAAAAAGTAAAAAAGCTTTATAAACTTTAAACCATTTTTGTTAACATTTGATATGATTATCTGTTATTATTTCATATTCCATACGAGCATACTTGTTCTGACTTTTAGGTACTCCCGGAGAGTTTTATGGTTAAAAGTGAATAGAACAAATAATGACCCTAAGGTGGTGGCATCATATTTCCTCGAGTTTGTAACAGAAGCAAAAGGTATAGATATAGTTTAAGCATTTATATGTTTATCATGCATACATAAGGTATTTCTGACCCCCGTATGCTTCGTAGCATTTTAAAGGCTCATTTACCGGTAACTGGTTGATGCACATTTTGTAACTACGAAACGACATTCATTCCACACGAAAATCATTCCACGCACAGTCGAGAGTTAAAATGACTCCATTTTGATGCGTGTTTAGCGCGGTATTTGTTTCCAAAAATGACAGCACCTCGCACGATTTACATTGGAAAATGGCGCCCAGAATAAAAAATATATATTTTTATGAAAAACATGTGCGATGTGTTAGTTTAGATAAGCTTTAAACCATTAGGAAATGTCATTTTCAGTATCAACAAATTATTATAAACATCATAATGTGGATTTGATAGGAAACACTTTTTTTTGCCATTTTCTGCGAGAGAAGCCCGCCCGCTTAGCTCAGTAGGGTGCGGGGCGTATGTTCTCCCTGACGATTTGATAAAAGACATTGTGTCTGAAATTATTAGTCCCCCGCCTCTGATTCATAGGGAGAAGTTGTCAGTTACTTGCGGAGAACAGGTATATACTGGTACAGAATCCAGGAACATTTGTTAAGTTAACTGCCCGCCGTTACATGACTGAAATACTGCTGATAAACATCGTTAAACGCAAAACAAACAAACAAACAAACAAACAAACATCTGCGAGAGAAAGAAAGCAATAATACATCCATAAAATGTATTCAGAACAAGCCAGCTGGATGGTTTCCGGACATGAAGAATTCCGAGTGAGGCTTAAACCGATATCGGTGAGGGGCAAGTGATTTTAAGTCAACCTTAACCACTCGGTCCCGGAGGCCCCGGACTATTTTCATTAATATACATGAGCTGACAAAGTTATATAAATAGTGCACATCAAAAACATCACTCATTTCATTTTAACATCAACAAACATTTAAGATTTCGTTCGATTACAAATAAACAAACAAAAAGATAGAGGTATATGATAAAAGAGTCATTACAACAGTAGCTGGATCTGGGATTTTTGCATTCGGCTTGGGTGATCCGATCTGGCAAAACATACTCAAGCCGAATACAGCATCCCAGATCGAGCTACTGTTGTAATAATCCTTTTATATATACTGTACTGCAAACGTTGCCAGTCATACATATGTGTAGGGGAAACCGGCGTTACTTTGTATCAGAGACATTTGTTGAACCTGTCCAGGATTAGAACGAAATATGATGATCTAGTGGCCGTCCATTTCAACACTAACGGCCACAATAAGGACGATTTTGCGGAGATGGGACTGGAAAAGCTGCACGGACGGACCTGTACAGCAAAACAATTGGGAACTTATGAAAAAAAGAACTAAGGACATACCGACCCTATGGCATTAACACCAAAGAATAGCGCTCCACTGAGTCACAGGCATGGGACGTTGTGTCAAAACGCACCTCACAGACCCAACGTTACTTCCGATTACTTGTATACATTGTTAAATAAACGATGCTGAAGAAGGCCGAATATATATATACGAGTGATTATGGAAAATGAGAAATTATGACGTTAAATTTATGCGTCAGTTTCAGCCCAAACGTCCGAAGCGCGCGGAAACTAATAGACATATCGTCGTTAAGAGTTCTGTCTCGTGATGTCAGCGTCCAATCAAATGCTACGTGGTGTACGCTTTTGACTAACCGGAAGTTCGACAGACCAATGAAAAACACCCTTAAAATGTTTGTGCAACACGACGTTAAAATTTTCCGTATCTTTGAATTTTCTCTCTGTATTCGGTAGTGTATTTTGGAAAGTCGTATGATTAAAAAGAAATTTGTTTTGATTTCATTGAATTATCACTTTTATTACCACTCGTGCAGCGGTCTCGAATGGATATCTTTTACACGTGACTGCGCCACTCGTGAAATTATTTCCTTCTCGAGACCATTCCTTTCCTGGAAGTAAGTAATAACGCACTATCAGATATCCTCTGTAGGACATTAATTCTTCACAGATGATACCGTTACGTTGAAAATCTGTGCAGTTAGAATTTCATGCGTCGTTTTATTTTTAATTAATGTTGACAGTTTGGCTTTGTAATTGTTGATGGAAACAAATGGTACTTACAATCATAGTAAAACTTCCTCAAAGTTTTTAACTGACTTAACAAATTACATATTTTCTCAACAATAAAAGATGAACTGGATACATACATACTTGTACATGCATGTATTATATCAGTCTATGTAAAACAAACGTTTTAATTTTTGTACATCAGGAGCACCAAGATGCATCAGAATGGATGCAGGCAGCGAGAATGGTGTTGTAGCTAACATGCAGAAGTCCTTCCGGTGGTTCCACGGGGATGAGATGGCAGGGGCGAAAAGTGTACTAATTGGGAGTTCACCTTCAAACCAGGTTCGAAACAGATTCATATATAAGCATAGGTTGCTAGCAATAGACTGCATTATGTCTGTCACCATTGTTAATGTCCATGTCTGGATACAAATGGAAATAGTCGCAGGGACCTTGATCTAATGTGTTCAGTGATTTGTAGATGTAAGTCATGCAATGTCCTTAAGAATAACGGGTCTGTTATTGTTGCGGGGAGTATTAATCACCTTTAGCGATAGCTCTAGTTGTTCCTAGAAAACACTGTATCCATGGACATTTTCCAGCAAAGTCGTGAAAAGGTGCGTTTCAACCCGAACAGGATTAATAGAAACTATGAGACTGTGTTTGATGTGTAATATAAAATCTATCATCTTTTCACAGAGGATAGAGTGTTGGTGGAGGAGACTTCATGAGATGTGTATTGCAGCATGGCAAGAAATTCTTGGTGACTTGGAAAGCAGAGGGATATTTTCTACCGCAAATAACCTTCACATGTGAGTTACACAGTTGTTACGAACTATATTTTATGGCCATATCTTTATGTAAGAGATATGCCCATGTACCGTTTAATATTATACTGACAAAAAGTACCTATATGGAAGTAGATTTATAGAACAGACGGAATAGGGCTTGTTATAAAATCGTCTGCTCTGGCAGACGAAAGGAGCACCCAATCCGAAACTAGAGTTATCACAGGGGCGACGAACTATACCCCCACAATACGGCCTTGTTACAGAACTAGGCGAATTTGCTTGACATTTGGCCTACTGACCACAAAATCAATAGGGGTCACCTGCTGGTCATGAGCGTTTTCAAGTTATTGTCTGGAAAAGTTTTAGATGTTCCAAGTCACTTGACCTCAAAATCAATAGGGCTGGTCATGACTAACCTCCCTATTACGTTTCCTGATCCTAGGCCCAAGCGTTCTGAAGATATCGTCCGAAAACAGTTAAACTGTTCCATGTCACTGCGACCTTGACCTGTGAGCTACTGACCTCAAAATCAATAGGGGTCATTTACTGGTCATGATCAACCTCCTATCAATTTTCATGATCCTAGGCAAAAGCGTTCTCAAGTTTTCGTCCGGAAACCAACTGTTTTGGGTCATTGTTACCTTGACCTTTGACCTACTGACCTCAAAAGCAAATTTAACTTGTACTTTATTATGTAACACATGTGTACTAAAATTTATGATCCTAGGCCCAAGCGTTCTCAAGTTATCATCCGGAAACCGTTCAACTGTTCCGGGTCATTGTGACCTTGAGCTATAACATACTGACAATTTTTAAGTCAAACTTGACCTGTGTTTCATGATGTTACATCTGTGTATCAAAATTTATGATCCTAGATCAAAGCATCCTCAAGATATCATCCGGAAACCGCTTAATTGTTCAGGGTCATTGTGACCTTGAACTTTGACCTATTGACCTTCGAACATGATCTATTTCATGATGTTACATCTGTTTTCCAAAATTTATGATCCTAGGCAAAAGTGTTCTCAAGTTATCATCTCATCGAGAAACCGTTTAACTGTTCAGGGTTATTCTGACCTTGACCTACTGACCACAAAATCTTGATCTGTATTTTCGACCTGTGTAATGAAATCATTTAAATTTGTCAAGCCTTTCACGAGTTATTGTTCGGAATCCATGAAAACCAACGGACCGTCAAGCTCACTTCTATATACCAGCCTCAACCCCCGCCGCCGAAAACTTCGTTTTGTGTGGGTATAAAAATCATAATGTTTCACCATGTAAGACTTTCAGCAGGGGAAGTGTGCTATTATGGGCGTTCGTTTCCTTATTTCCTGATTTTTGCATTCCATTTCTCTGACCACCACCATCCACAATATCATTCATAGGTGTTAACTGTTCATTCTTCGCACTCGTGAGTTCTCAGACATTGTAAGTTTCACGAAAAACATTCTTATACTAGTATACATTTATAAAGATATATATTTATTATTCACTACAAATCTTCTCTTGATGTGTTTTTTTAACTTACTTTACTTGGCGGCACTGCTTTCATTTTTATTTTCTTCTTATCTAATTAGTTATGTATAATTCATATGACAATTTTGTCAAAAAAAAATTTTTTTTTCTTCTTATCCGTTTTCGTTTTTGTTTCTTTCTATTCATTTTTATCTCCCTTCATGTCTTATCAATAAGAGTAACAGACTTGCAATGTTCGCATTTTTATATCATGTGTTATTATGTTTACTTTAGTCTAAATCTGTTATTACATATGTGACATAATAACAATATTGTTTCCTTAAATGTAATCCAACGCCTTCCCGTACTTTTCTCACAAGTTTTTAGGGTTTTAGTGCGCGGATTACAAATAACATTTATTCTTTCACGTCTTATACATAATTTTATCTTATCTTAATCTCTGTTCATTGTACTACATACTGTTTAATAATATGCAGCTAAGAATTAATTTGTCCATAATACATTATTTTTATTAATGTCTTTCAATTCACTGTATATTATTCAAGTCATTGCCGTTATTTTAACTTACTGTGAAAATTGAAGCGCAAAATCTTTTAGTTACTTATACCAATAAAAAAGGGACAAAAACACCTGACATTATAACAAATAAAAAAATCGCATTTTAACAGTTTAATAGTATTTTATAGAGTGAAAAACATGTTCGTATCAAAATCAAAGCGTCTGCTTATTGTTAGCGCTGCTTAATGATGCATTGTAAATGGTTCCAAAATACCCTACAACATTTTATCGCTGTCGGGTATATTGGAACCAAATGTCATAAGATTGATAAAATTAGATTTTCATCATTCCTAAGCGTTTTTAGAATGAGTCGGGCCAGATCCAGTGCAAGCAGAATTGCAAATACACAAACGAAACTTTAAGTCATGCTGTAACCATAAGAAGAAGCATTTCACTTCACAAAGCAGCTAAAACATTTGGTATGCTCAAAACAATTCAATTAAAATAATTAAGACTGGAATTGGGGCTCGCAGTGGCTCTGGAACAGTATTAACGAAGGAAGAGGAGGACATGCTTGCAGACAGGGCAACTACCATGACAAAAATGAGATTTGGTTTATAAGCTAGGGCAGAAATCCTAGACACCGTTCAAAGTATCATACCTTATGATGGTGTGGCTTCTCCTGTTGTAGATTTTCGACCAGGTAAAGATTGATATCATGTCATTTTAACGTGACACCCAGAATTAGCTTCTAGAATACCTCAACAATTTGCTATAGAGGTATAACACTCAAACGAGTTGAGCATTGGTTTTCTGATATTGCTTTTTTGTTGTTCTTTTTTTTGCTCAAATTTCATGTTTGTAAAAGAGAACGATTCTCTAATATGGAAAGATCCCAGTAGGTGGTTTAACGCAAATGAATCTGGTTTTCTCTTGTGTCCTAAAAGTGGCAAAGTTCATTGTACTTGCTCCAAGGGATGTACCTAACATATATGATATACAATTTTACATCATCTGATAACACAGTAGTAACTATTCTAGCATGTATGAATGTTGTTGGTTTATGTGTAGGCCTCTCATAGTGTTTGCTGTATAACATTCTGGAAGATTTCCCAGATGCTAGCTATTCTTGGGTGCACAAACACGGAGGATGGACTCAGAACTGTTTGCAGCCTGGCTTAAAGATGTGTTTCTTCCTGCGCTAGAATGAGAACTCTATTAAACGGCCGGTCATCATCAACAGTTGTTTGCTGAAGATTATTGATACTTTTCTGTTCTTTTGTGGTTTGATAAGACTAAAATTGTGTATTACCCTTAACTGATAATAAACAATTAATACCGAATTAATAAACAGAATTCAATTAATTTCATTCATCTAATAAAGCATGAAGTTTTGTGTTCAATTAACGTTTGAATCTAAGCTTTGTAAAAAAAACTGAAGGTGTCCCAAAATACCCGACATGTCCCAAAACTGCCTCCAATGGTTGTTAATTTTATCCATATAAATTGCGCTTAATGTGCATATGCCTTTACCGGGGCCAAATATTATCTGACCGAAAATGATAGGAAATTCAGAATTTTCATGTCCTGTCCCGAAACAAGCATATGTAAAATCAAGGTTAAAAAAGTTTGTTAGGTGTCCCAATATACCCGACAACACTCTATGTGCTTTCAACGAGAATTCTGACAAAAATAGCCTTTATTTACTCTCTATTTTTTAATATTTTACACTAAAAGTCCTTTATTTCCATAGATTGGAGCCTTTATAAAAACCTTTATTTATGTTCAGGCCTGCTAGGAGGCCTGTGTTACGAATATCTTAGGGTAGTGGTAGATTTAATAAATTTAAATAAGTTACAACATATCCCTTTTTCTCGTATTCTCAGGGTTTCTCATATTCTCGTTTCTCAACTTACTATGTTTAGAAGTGACCTATCAATTTTATTAATAGATTTGAAAGGTTACTGGAATAAACCACTTCAGTAAAACTGTACGCTATCTTTTTATGCCCCCCTTTGAAAAAGGAGGGGTATATTGTTTTGCAGATGTCAGTCGGTCTGTCGGTCGGTCGGTCGGAATGTAGACCTATCCGTTTCCAGATGATAACTCAAGAACGCTTGGGCCTAGGATCATGAAAGTTGATAGAGAGGTTGGTCATCACCAGTAAATGACCCCTATTGATTTTGAGGTCTGTATGTCAAAGGTCAAGGTCACAGTGACCCTGAACAGTAAAACAGTTTCCGGATGATAACTCAAGAACGCTTAGGCCTAGGATCACGAAAGTTGATAGGGAGGTTGGTCATGACCAGCAGGTGACCCCTATTGATTTTGAGGTCAGTATGTCAAAGGTCAAGGTCACAGTGACCAGGAACAGTAAAATGGTTTCCAGGCAATAACTCAAGAACGCTTGGGCCTAGTGTCAGGAAAATTGATAGTTAGGTTGGCCATGACCAGCAGATGACCCTATTGATTTTGAGGTCAGTATGTTAAAGGTCAAGGTCACAGTGACCCTGAACAGTAAAACAGTTTCCGGATGAATAACTCAAGAACGCTTAGGCCTAGGATCACGAAAGTTGATAGGGAGGTTGGTCATGACCAGCTGGTGACCCCTATTGATTTTGAGGTCATTAGATCAAAGGTCAAGGTCACATTGGCCAGGAACAGTTAAATGGTTTCTGATCTTCTTGTCCAAAACCATAGGGCCTAGGGCTTTGATATTTGGTATGTAGCAAAATCTAGTGGTCCTCTACCAAGATTGTACAGATTATTTCCCTGGGGTCAAATATGGCCCCACCCCTAGGGTCACATGGTTTATATAGCCTTATATAGGAAAAAACTTTGAAAAACCTCTTGTCCAAAACCACAGGGCCTAGGGCTTTGATATTTTGTACATGACATCATCTAGTGATCCTCTACTAAGATTATTCAAATTATTCCCCAAGGGTCAAATATGGCTCCGCCCTGTGGGTCACATGGTTTACATATACTTATTTACAGTGTGCATATAATTTCTGTTCCTTGTGCAATTACTAAATGCATCAAGGGGGGCATTTCGTGTTCGACGAGCTCTTGTTATAACTTATTTTTATAATAAATATCTAAATGACTGCCTCTTCGACATTACCCATGCGAAAACAGGCCAGGAAATCCTGGGATTATCCTGGGATATCTCGGGTTATCTCAGGAGAAATTCCTGCCATTTTCCTGGGATAACTCAAGATTTTTCACGCCGGTAATTGGAACAGGATTTATTCCTGCACATTCCTGGACAATCCTGTATAAGCAGGAAATGCTAGGATGTAAAAATAACATTTTGAGGTCCAGGAAATCCCAGGATATCCTGGGAAGCCAAGATTGGAAAAGTGTCCAGGGGCCAGGATATCCTGGAGTTTCCTGGAATGTAGATGGAGTACCAGGACCAGGAAATCCCAGGAAGCCAGGATGGTAGAGTGTCCTTGGGCCAGGATATCCTGGGATTTCTTGGCAAGTAGAAGGAATCCTGGGGCCAGGACATCCAAGGTTATCCTGGGTGCAGGACTTTACCTTAAATAATTGTTAGAAATAATCAATCCTTATGTCTCATTTGGAAAGAATTAAGTTTTTATAGCTTTAAGATTATTATTAGACTGAAATGAGATCCTAAAGACAAATACAATTTGTAAGCTTTCCTTCCTTTTTGGGGGAATTCATATAATAGGTATCTTACAAACACTGACAACTGTATAAACAAAAATTAATGTAATAAAAAATGTCAAATGTTAAATGTTATTTTTATACGTAAATGTAATCATATTTGACAGGTTGTATTGTTTTGGGGTTGTTCTTTTTTTTTTTTTTTTTTTTTTTTTTTTTTTTTTTTTTTCAAATTGGCATAATTTAACATCTCTTTTCATACTCCAATTCATCTCATCAGCTGCTGAATGTAATTAACCTTTGCCTGACCAGCTTCAGCCTAGCTATCCCTCATTATATTTAGGCACCAATATAATAAGGTCAGTGGTTCAAATTTATTTATATAACAATCACCTAAAATATATAAAAGTATTAGATAAACTCTTGTTACAGAAGCATAATTATCTATCCTTCACATATACCTGAACAAAAAATACCCACACCCTATAACGTGATAGCGCGACACCACCAGATAACATGACACCAGATCGGATAACGCGACACTCTGCGGAGTTTGTTGTCAATTAGAAGTAAGTATTTTCAATTTTTTCTTTACACAATGTGAATCAATGAAAAGCAGACTCTTACCAGGTTTCGAGGATAGAAAGAGGCATCTAAAGGAATGTTTTCTGAATTAAAAAGACCACCAAATAATCATACAGATGGCTAATCCACGGCCAGATTTTCATTGGTTTGGATATTGGACCGAGGATTTTTTCTCATTTCTGAAGCAGCAAGCTTGGCATTACCCTCAATAGAAAGCCAAACATTCTCTCTCTTTGTCTGCCAAATATCCCGGCAAAATCTCCATTACTTTCGAAAAAACGAGGTGTTAAAGTCGGATGGGTAGACCAAAAATGTCCTGTCTGACACCACATAATTCCCAGGGAAGGTTCTTACTGACACCAACTTTTGAAGATTAGATGTTCTGTCTGACACCAGCATTTGATCATACTTTTTTTTTTGCCTTTATTTCGCTCGGTTTGCAGTATTTTATCAAATTTACGCATGTTTTCGGGTATAACGGGTATTTAAATTCATTTTTCTAATAAGGGTTTAGGTTATAGTGTAGAAATTCACCGTAATTCGGTCGAAAATGTGCCTTCGTGGTGTTGTTGAAAGTAGTATACATAAAAAAAATACTAACTTTTTTTATTTTTGGCACTTTTGCGTGTAAAATGGGGGCTTATTTCATTCGCAGAATGTATTTTCAGTAAAATAAGACGCGTTTCAGGTTAAATATCGCGTGTATATGGCAAATGATGAGAGAAAACGAAAGATGGGTCGTTTACTGCGCGACGCCGTCAACAACGCAATTCGAGAAAGGCTCAGTGGCTTCAATCTGGCGGCGTTCCACCACAAATCTGTCTACACCACCTTTTCTTTTCATAGTTTGACGGCTGATTATTTGTAGTTTACTATATATACAATGTATATGGGTTTCTATGGGTTGAAGTTCTAGAAGGTATAGTACATGGATCTAAACTATGGCGAATTTACACTAGAACCCTGGTATAAAACCTTTACAGTTCAAGACGACATTCAGCACGAGTTTAGGTGTCATGACAATAAATGTGTAGAGAAAGTAAAATCCCGAATGATTTAACGGTTGTGCGCCTCGGAGTGGGGTAGGAGGAGACATATTTTGATAGGATTGTCAGAGTCAATATTCAACAAGCTCTGAAAGACCTATTCATATATTGTTGACATATTCATATTCTGTCAATGTTTTAGTATCTAGGTATATATGATATATGAGCACCATGAGAAAACCAACATAGTGGCTTTGCGACCAGCATGGATCCAGACCAGCCTGCGCATCCGCGCAGTCTTGTCAGGATCCATGCTGTTCGCTAACAGTTTCTCTAATTGCAATAGGCTTTGAAAGCAAACAACATGGACCCTGACAAGACTGCGCGGATGCGCATGCTGGTCTGGATCCATGCTGGTCGCAAAGCCACTTATAATGTTTCTTTTCTCATGGCGTGGCTCATATAGAACATATATTTTGAAGGGGTCTCAGGCGTCATTTTGATTCATTGTGCTGTTGGTGGAATCGAGACATTTGAATTGAAAAGACTGGCTGGTAGATAGGTTGCTATTTATAGTAATGGAGACCCATTATTAAAAAAATCTTATAGTCCAAAGGTCGTGTACAGAAAATTTAAAGACATTCTCTCCTCCAGAACTTACTCTTTGGTACGCTTTCAAAAAATCGAAAATGAATGTACTATCGTATTGCATACATGCCCTTGATACATTAAAACAACTTGCTTGAATTGAAGCTGGCAATATACATATAGACACCTTAGTTAAAATGTTAAGTTATTGCCAATTTTTAATATTACAAATCATCTGCAGGCCCGTTGGAAGTATTGTAAAGTTGCGGGTACTAATTATATAGCGGTCGATAGTTATAGCGGCTAATTCAACCGTTTTCATATAATTTCTGTATATATCTATATATTCCACACATTAATAGCAATTAATATTTCAGGTAAATGGAAGAATAATGGACATTCAAAGTTACAATAGATCATTTAGTGCAAAAATCACCAATCATACTGTATCAGATATCAAGAAATTGAACTGAATCCTGAAAATGGTTGAAATTAAAAGGTTTTATACCAGTAAAAATTGAAACCACTGACCCTTTCTCGAATCGCGTTGTTGACGGCGTCGCGCAGTAAACGACCCTACTTTCGTTTTCTCTCATCATTTGCCATATACACGCGGTATTTAACCTGAAACGCGTCTTATTTTACTGAAAATACATTCTGCGAATGAAATAAGCCCCCATTTTACATGCAAAAGTGCCAAAAATAAAAAAGTAAGTATTTTTTTATGTATACAACTTTCAACAACACCACGAAGGCACATTTTCCACCGAATTACGGTGAATTTCTACACTATAACCTAAACCCTTACTAGAAAAATGATTTTAACTACCCGTTATACCCGAAAACATGCGTAAATTTGATAAAATACTGCAAACCGAGCGAAATAAAGGCAAAAAAAGTATGATCAAATGCTGGTGTCAGACAGAACATCTAATCTTCAAAAGTTGGTGTCAGTAAGAACCTTCCCTGGGAATTATGTGGTGTCAGACAGAACATTTTTGGTCTACCCATCCGACTTTAACACCTCGTATTTTCGAAAGTAATGGAGATTTCGCCGGGATATTTGGCAGACAAAGAGAGAGAATGTTTGGCTTTCTATTGAGGGTAATGCCAAGCTTGCTGCTTCAGATATGAGAAAAAATCCTCGGTCCAATATCCAAACCAATGAAAATCTGGCCGTGGATTAGCCATCTGTATGATTATTTGGTGGTCTTTTTAATTCAGAAAACATTCCTTTAGATGCCTCTTTCTATCCTCGAAACCTGGTAAGAGTCTGCTTTTCATTGATTCACATTGTGTAAAGAAAAAATTGAAAATACTTACTTCTAATCGACAACAAACTCCGCAGAATGTCGCGTTATCCGATCTGGTGTCATGTTATCTGGTGGTGTCGTGCTATCACGTTATAGGGTGTGATACCTGTGACCAGGTAAAAGTTTAATTAAGACACTGAGGGGAATAAAGATGGTATTTTAGTCTATAATTTTTTTCTGGTCCTGTGACATTACAGGTTTGAATTACATTTAAAATTAGAAAGTTTAATGTTCTTACCTGATATCCTTCTTAAACTTAAGCATTTTTAGAGATTCCAGTTAAAATATTTTGCTCCATTCCATGTGCCAGAAACAACATGAACAAAGCACTTCCTGTTTACATTCAAATATTTGGTATTCATGAGCAATTTTCTTGAGTACAATATAGTTACTGAGGAATATCTAGAATGTTATTTATAAATGTATACAGTACAAGAGTGAATTTGACCATTCTTTAGCTAACAGAATTTGCAATAATCACAGAAAAACAAACAGAAACAAGAGCTGTCGGATGACAGCGCACTCGACTATTCGAAGAATTGATTGAAGAATGGGGTCAAAATATTTCCATAGATTTTCAGACAAAAGAAAAAAAATGGATTAAACAAAAAATTTTCCTGTATTTGTGGATTTCGATTAGTCTTGCAGTAAATGGCAATGTGTGACCATGATGGCAAATATGTTAAGGTATATGTTAGGCAAAATATGGACTTGTATAAAAAAATTAACTAATTTCCAAGTCCAAAAAGGGTCATAATTCAGTCAAAATAGTTGACAGAGTTATGTACACTTGCCTACAGATGGAAATCATGTTGATATACTAGTGTTAAAAGTTTCAAAGCCACAGTTCAAATAGTTTTGACAAAAATTTCAAAGTCCAAAAAGGGCCATAATTCAGCCAAAATAGTCGTCAGAGTTATGTACTCTTGCCTACAGATGGAAATCATAATGATAAACAAGTGTTTAAAGTTTAAAAGCCATATGTCAAACAGTCTTGACAAAACATGGACATATACGAAAACCGAACCAATTTCCAAGTTCAAAAAGGGCCATAATTCAGCCAAAAAAGATGACAGAGTTATGTACTCTTGCCTATTGATAGAGACTATAATACTGAACAAGATATAAAAGTTTCAAAGCCATATGTCAAACACTTTACACAAAATATAAACTGGTACGAAAAACTTAACCAAGATTTCTAAGTCAGAAGGGGCCATAATTCAGCTAAAATTCTTTATGGAGTTATGTACTCTTGCCTACAACTGCACATGGTGTTGGTAAACAAGTGTTGAAAGTTTCAAAGCTTTAAAATTATCTCAAAAGACTTTGTCAAAATGTAGACTGGTACGAAAAACTTAACCAAGATTTCTAAGTCAAAAAGGGGCAATAATTCAACCAAAATACTTGATGGAGTTATGTACTCTTGCCTACAACTGGACATGGTGATGGTAAACAAGTGTTGAAAGTTTCAAAGCTTTATCTCAAAAGACTTTGTCAAAATATGAACTGGTACGAAAAACTTAACCAAGATTTCTAAGTCAAAAGGGGCCATAATTCAGTCAAAATGCTTGACAGAGTTATGTACCCTTGTCTATAACTGGACATGGTGATGGTAAACAAGTGTTGAAAGTTTCAAAGCTTTATCTCAAAAGACTTTGTCAAAATGTGGACTGATACGAAAAACTTAACCAGGGTGTGACGCCGACGCCGTGGTGAGTAGGATAGCTCTACTTATTCTTCGAATAGTCGAGCTAAAAAGGGGGAATATTTTTTTGGCACATGTATAACAGCTTCAGAAGTCTTCATTTTCATTGGTTTCTAGCTTGATGCAGGATTTCTCAGGATATCCTGGGATTTCCTGCATAAAGAAAATTATGATTTACATTTGTTACAACTTATTGAATCTTATTTGAAGAAGTCCTGGCTTGTCCTGCCTGTTCCTCAATCAATTTATATAAGTCCTGGATTGTCTTGCCTTATCCTGTCTTCATTTATTCAGGTCCTGGCTTTTCCTGTCTTAAGCTGAGCTCTTAAAATATCATGTAGGATATCCCAGGATATCTCAGGATTTACTTGGGATATCCTGGCCTCCAGGATTTATTTCTGCATGGGTAGACGCCATGGTGCAGTGGTAAGCGTGACGGCTCTAGAATCTAATTTGTGAGTTCGAATTCCAACGGAGATCAATACTTTTTCATTTTATTATTTTTTTCATTTTATATAAATTTGCTAACATACATTTTAAAATGATGATAATGTTAACATGTAGATTCTATTTGAATTGCATTACTTGTATCATTTTGCTATTTTCGCATATAACATTTTTTTTTTCAAATATCTTCTTGATTGTGAATTATTTAACATGGTTGACATAGCTCTTGACAATTTGGTCATTCTGCAAGCTGACGACACTGATTCGGAGGAAACCGACGCTGCCAGCGAGTGTGAGGATGTTCCATTGGACCAGGGGCGGCAAATTCAATTGTCCGTATTGCCCATGTTGTCCCAAAGCTTGTACGGACAAGTGAAATTTGACCAGAATTTACTATATAACTATCATACGGACAAGTAAAAAATAGCAAATGCCAAAAACGGACAAGCAAGTCAAAATCAGATTTCGCAGCCCCTGTGGACGCATGTGTTTGAAATGTATTGAATGTATACCAATGAAATTAAAAATGAAATTGAAATGATGAAATAAAATGAAATAAAAAACAAAAAAAAACATGAAAAATATAAATAAAACAAATTCAGTCTTGAAACAAATTGCCCTGTGTGGGATTCGAACCCAAAGCCTCCTAATTGCAAAAGTTAAATCACTAGCAAGATTCAACAATTCTACCAACTGAGCTACTGATGCAGTTTCAATCTGCTCAGTATTTGAAATATATTTATAGTTTTAAATAAGTCAGATATCTTTCAAACCCTTAATATTTAATAAATGGATCCAACAGAATTTAAGGTAGCGGACATGTAATGACAATCAATAATTTCCATCAAATTTCATTTTTTCAGTATGTAATTTCGGCACTTTCCGGTTGTCATCAAAATCGAACAGTCTGGAAAATCCAAATTTATCTTAAAATAAAACCGACGGGTCACTCCTAAATTTTGCTAATAAAAGTGTCAAATAATTTAATGTTTGCTGTTTTCTAAACAGGAACAGTACAAAACTGAATCACTGAAAATTTCAAGTGATTTGAACGCATATTGACAAAACTAGATCTATCAGCATTTTACTGAATTTTCAAAAAAATCCTTTTTTTCTGGTGGTGTTAGCAGATTTGCCATAAATTATTGATTATGCAATTAAGTTGATTTAACTGTCATATTTCTTGATGTATTTACTACAGGTTATATTTATTACACAATGGTAGATTCTAATTCTAATGTTTTAAATTCTACAACTTTAATATTTGTGATGAAAAGTCAAATCTAAATCCACGGGAATACGAGAAAGTCTTGGTCCATTTTTGCGGGTAAGGGTGGTATTAAATACTGTAACAAAATAACGAAATGGGATAATTTCTGAAACATTTTATGACTCCATCTGAAAGACAAGTGAATTTTATAAACACCCAAATATTGTTTATGAAATGGTTATCTTTTACTGGGAATAAAAACAACCCCTTAGGCCCCACCCCCACCCCCGAGAATATGAGAAAACAGGATATTTATAGTAATAACAAAGAGACGTAATTCTAAAAACAAGGGTGCCTCACGGTGGCAAACATTTGTGCCAAGTTACATCAAAATCCCTCCATGTATGAAGAAGAAATGCTCCGAACAAGGTCATTCTTGTATCTGACATTTCGTCTCTATGTGTAAATTTGACCTTATACTTATGGGCCAGGTTCTTGTGCATGACACTCCGTCTCATGTTGGTGAATATTTGTGCCGAGTAAATTCAAAATCCCTTTAAGGATTGCAGAGTTAGACATGACAGGAATAAAACCCTTTTGGCTTTTGATTCCCAAGTGTTACCTTGACCTTGCAGCTAAGCGCCACTATATGTATAGTGTCCGTTGACCTGTGAACATTTAGTAGTTGTATACATTGTGCATGTGGGAGTTGTTCCCCTTTGTTTTGTGCTCGCCATCTGTACTACCTGAAATCGGTTGTAATTAATAAACATAAAGTCTATCCCTTATTCTTGTTTTCTGGCGTGGTGGCAGCTGGATGACGACCCAGACTTCCAGAACAATTTAATTTCTATCGTCATTAACGGACAGTTTACAAAAATTTAGCCAAAAGCGGCCGGGAAAAGACAGTTTAACGTACAAATCGGTTCCAAATTCAAGATGGCCACACGATGATCGTGCTCCCAAACAGTGGACTCTGACAAAGCATGAGACAATTACTTCGTTTGAGTCTTGGCATCAAAATCTCCACTACATTCTCTCTTTGGACACAAACTTTGCCCCATTTTTGGTTGACGGGTTTACATGGCTGAAAAAATCTGGTAATCCCTTGCGTGGTCTAACTGATGATGGTGAAACAGTTCCGGAGGCAAAACGACGTACAGCGGAACAGAAAGTGACTCACCTTGATTTAATGCTGGGACAAATTGCGAATTACTGTCCTATCATTTCAAGAAATACGATCGTCAAGAATTCAACATCCTTAGTTAACATATGGCAGGCTATTCGTCTACATTATGGCTTTCAAAGCTCGGGGTCAAACTTTTTGAACTTTAATGACATTAAATTGGAACCCGACGAGCGCCCTGAGGATTTGTACCAGAGACTGATTAGTTTTGCAGAAGACAACCTTCTCAAGGCAGGCGGCAATATTACACATTACGGGGACGTTCCAACTGATGATGAGGATCTTACCCCATCCATGGAAAATTTCATCATTCTGACATGGCTTCGCTTAATTCACCCAGGTCTTCCAGCTTTTGTCAAACAGCGCTATGGAACTGAGCTCCGGTCGAAAACTTTAGCTTCAATCAAACCCGAGATTTCACAAGCGTTAGACAGCTTACTGGACGAAATCCAATCGCTCAACGAATCCAAGGTTCTGAGAACTGCATTCAAATCCAAGTTACCTTCAAGCCCGAAATGAACACCAATCTGCCCACTCTGTAAACAAGCTGGCAGATCACGTTACCAACATTATTTAAGCAAATGTAACTTTTTACCAGACTCTGATAAACAGTTCTTAAATTCCAGAGTGAGACAGACCACCGAAGATAACGATTACGTTGAGAACCGTTACCAAACCGATGATCAAGATGATCAGTATGAGCATGAGACTGATGCCCCGCAAACACATTATCCCACACCCCCATCTTCACGTAGAGTTAGTACTAAGAAATCACCTACGATGAAAGTTTTCTATAAGCATTACGCGTTAACTGTCACGCTCGATACTGGCGCGGAAATTAGCATGATCAAAAGTTCTGTTGCTAAACATATTGGAGCAATATTCAGTCAACCAGTCAAAACGCACTTCAAGCAGATGGGTCAACTCCGCTTAACATTATGGGGGAGACACATATCACGCTTTCACGGGGCAGTAATCACTTCAAACTTGATGCGCTTGTAGTTGATAATCTCGATGTTGATGTTTTAGCTGGTGTTACATTTATGGCATACAATGATATCTCAGTCAGACCTTCGAAACATGAAATCACTATAGGTGACTCTGAGAAAATCAACTATGGTGCTTTCAGATCCGAAACTGAAAACTCTAATGTGCGTCATGTCCGACCGTTTGTTTTGCGTATCTCCTCCTCTACGGTAGTTTGGCCCGGTGAATACATTGAAGTAGGTATTTTAAGTGGTGCTCACCCAGATGCTACTCTTGCCATTGAGAGGCGTTATGATTGTGACAAGACTGTTGCTGACTGGCCATCTCCTCAGATAATAGAGGCTGTCAATGGCAGGATTCGCATACTTAATGACTCTACGGAGCCGCAAAAGCTTCATAAGCATGACCACTTTTGTCAAGCATGACTTACCTCCCCTGTTGCAACCATGCAATCAGCTTTAGACTTCCCTATTTCACCCCCTTCTTCGGTTCATTTGAAGAATTCCCATGATAACCTCACTGCTAACTCAGATTCGGTTAATCTAGATCCTGACAACATTCTCCCACCCAAGTCACGCTCTGAATTTCAGGCCCTACATGACCAGTATGATAATGTTTTCAGTACTGACATAAATAAAGGCTACAATGGTGCTGTAGGTCCCTTTCAGGCTAAAGTCAATATGGGTCCTGTACAACCTCCCCAACGAAAAGGGAGAGTACCCCAATATAACCGAGATAAGTTAGTTCAATTACAGCAAAAATTTGATGAACTTGAATGTCAAGGCGTTTTCTGCCATCCAGAAGATCTTAATATGTCTGTTGAATATCTTAACCCATCATTTTTGGTTAAGAAACCCCAGGGCGGTTACAGATTAGTTACAGATTTTGCCGATGTCGGCCGGTACAGTAAGCCTCAACCATCCCTTATGCCTGATGTAGATTCGACTCTTCGCATTATTGCTCCTTGGAAGTACATTATTAAAACTGATCTTACAAGTGCTTTCTACCAAATTCCACTTTCCAAGGATTCTATGAAGTACTGTGGTGTTGCTACACCATTTAAAGGTGTAAGGGTCTATACTCGCACTGCTATGGGTATGCCAGGGTCTGAGACAGCATTAGAAGAACTCATGTGTCGAGTTCTGGGTGACTGCCTTCAGGATGGCATTGTTGCTAAGTTGGCTGATGACCTATATTGTGGTGGTAACAGTCCCGATGAGTTGTACACAAATTGGAAACGTGTCCTTGCAGCCCTTCACAAGTCCAATTTGAGATTGTCACCTTCCAAAACTGTTGTTGCTCCTACTTCAACAACAATTCTAGGTTGGACATGGTCAAATGGTATCATCACTGCCAATGCCCACCGTATTTCTGTACTGTCCTCTTGCCCACCTCCTACAACAGTACGTGGCCTTAGGTCATTCATTGGTGCTTACAAAGTGCTTGCAAGAGTTATACCTAATTGCTCCTCTATACTTGCCCCACTTGATGACACAATTGCAGGCCGGCCTTCACAGGAAAAGCTTGAGTGGACTGATGACTTAAATGTACAGTTTGCGAACGCTCAAAAACTTATAATGACACATAAGGCTATCATACTTCCTAGGGCTTCAGACCAGTTATGGATTGTTACGGATGGTTCTGTTGTCAGACGTGGCATAGGGGCAACTCTTTATGTGACAAGAAACGACAAACTTTCACTAGCCGGTTTCTTTAGCGCTAAGTTAAGAAAGCACCAAGTTACGTGGCTACCTTGCGAAATTGAAGCGGTTGCGATTGCCGCTGCAATAAAACATTTCAGTCCATATATTGTTCAGTCTAAACATAGGTCATGTATTTTGACAGATAGCAAGCCATGCGTACAGGCTGTTGAGAAACTCTACCGTGGAGAGTTTTCTGCCAGCCCTAGATTGACATCGTTTTTGTCATTAGTTAGCCGGTACAGTCTTAACATTAGGCATTTAGCAGGATCCGCAAACATACCATCAGACTTTGCAAGTCGCAATGCCCCAGACTGCACAGAACCGCACTGTCAGATCTGCTCTTTTATAATTGAAACAGAAGATTCTGTTGTCAGATCGGTTCAGGTGAATGACATTCTGAATAATTTGTCCAATTTACCGTTCACTACGCGTTCTGCATGGTCGGATATCCAGTCTGAATGCCCGGATCTTCGCAGGACTCATGTTCATCTTAAACAAGGCACTCGTCCTTCAAAAAAACTGACTAATATTAAAGACGTTAAACGTTATCTTAATGTGGTCTCAATCGCAAAGGATAATCTATTGGTGGTACCGAAAAATGATCCGCTTACACCCTACAATGAACTCATAGTTGTACCGCGCTCAGTCATTGATGGACTTGTGACAGCACTTCATCTAAAGCTTAATCATCCAACCAAGCATCAAATGCAACTTGTAGTGAAAAGGCACTTTTATGCTCTGGACATGAATAAAGTCATTGATCGCGTTTGTGAATCGTGTCATACCTGTGCATCATTGCAGAAGTATCCAGCTACCCTGAATAAACAGTCAACGACACCTCCACCAGAGGTTGTTGGAATTTCTTTCGCGGCTGATGTTTTAAAACGGAATAAACAACTGATACTTGTGCTTCGTGAAACTGTAAGCTCTTATACCGCAGCTTGTATAATTGAAAATGAAAAACATGATACACTCCGAAATGCTTTGTTGAAACTAATCCTCGGGTTACATCCACTTGAGGGTCCATATGCTGTTATCCGATGTGACGCAGCTCCAGGGTTTGTAGCCTTGCGAGACGATGAAACACTCAAATCCCTCAGAACTGTGCTTGAAATTGGTTGTGTGAAAAATGCTAATAAGAATCCTGTAGCAGAAAGGGCAATTCTTGAATTTGAAAATGAACTACTCCGTCATGATCCATCTGGTGGTCCCGTTTCAGAATTGGGTCTTTCAGTTGTTCTTGCAAGACTGAATTCGCGCATTCGTAATTGTGGTTTATCATCACGTGAACTGTGGACTCAACGAAACCAGTTTACAAATGAACAGTTACCAATATCAGATAGAGATGTTATTTTAAGTCAACATGAAAACCGTCTCCACAATCATCCCTACAGTGAAAAATCAAAAATGAAGGGAGATAAGCCTTCGACATGTCAAGAGTTATCAGTGGGCGATATTGTTTACCTTGTTTCTGAGAAAAGCAAGCTCAAGGGTCGGGACAGATACCTAATCGTCTCTATTGAAAATCCATGGTGTTACGTTAAGAAATTTTCCGGATCACAGTTAAGAGCAACATCGTATAAAATAAAACTTAGCGAGTGTTACAGAGTTCCAAGTCAGTTTAGTGAGTGTATACCAAATCAAGTAAAATATGAAAGTTATGATGATCTTAATGAATCTGAAGGCACGGTACCACCAATTATTAACATTCCAGACACTCTTTCTTGTTCGGCATATGAACCACAAAATGATCCTATACAAAATGAAAGTGATTTGTTAAACTTGTCTACGGAAATTGTTGACGAGTCTGATCAAAACTGTAGTGATTCTAATGTTGAACTCTCTGATCATAGTAATACAAACGAAAGGCCACAAAGGGCTCGAAAACCTCCTAGCTATCTAAATGATTATGAGTTATCTTAATATGACATGACAATATGTATGTAATGTATGCACATTTGCATTAGTTGGTATGAATATTAATCTGCAGTTATTATGCCTTTTGATTTAACACGTTATTGTTTTCAAAATGTTAATTTTGCTTAAAACTAACCATTTACTCAGAAGATGCTTGACCATTTAATTTTATAGGAGACATATATTATTTCTTGTACAACTTTATTATTAGTTGGGGAAAGGAAAAAAGGAGTCACGCCACTATATGTATAGTGTCCGTTGACCTGTGAACATTTAGTAGTTGTATACATTGTGCATGTGGGAGTTGTTCCCCTTTGTTTTGTGCTCGCCATCTGTACTACCTGAAATCGGTTGTAATTAATAAACATAAAGTCTATCCCTTATTCTTGTTTACTGGCGAAGGGCTCAGGTGTTGCACACAACACATTGTCTCATCTAGAGGATATTTGTGCAAACTGATATTTAAATCCTGTTTTGCATGACAAAGTTATAGACCGGACAGGAAAAGATTCCATTGACCTTTGATCTTAAAGTGTGACCTTGACCTTTAAACTAGGGTTCTATATATTTTATCTAATATTAAAATCCCTTGACGGATGACAGAGTTCTGGATCGGACAGGAAAAAAACCTGTTAACCTTTGACCTCCAATTGTGACCTTGACCTTTGAGTTAGGGGTCCGGGTTTTGTGTATGACACATCATCTCGTCATCGAAATATTAAAATCCTTTAATGAAAGACAGGAGTTATGGACCGGACACAAAACAGACCCGGTTCATGCTTTGTAAACATTTCACTGCCAAATGTGACCTTGGTCTTTGAGCTGGGGTCTTAAAGTTGTGCGTGATGCATCGTCTTATTATGAGATACATTTGTGCCAAGTAATATTGAAATCCCTTCAAGGATGGCATAGTTATGGACCGGACAGGGAAAAAGCCATGTTTACCTTTGACCTCCAATTGTAACCTTGACCTTTAAGCCAGGGGTCCGGATTTTGCACATGACATGTCGTTTCGTTATAGGGAACATTTGTGCCAAGTAATATTAAAATCCCTTCATGGATGACAGAGTTACGGACCGGACACGAAATTGTGGATGGACGGACGGAAAAGCGTATTCCTATAGTCCCTGAAACTTTTTTCAACCAGTAGGGGACTAATAAAAAGACAAATTTATCTCCCCTGAAACATGGACTAAAATCAGGCCATGGAACATAACAGATTAGACCTGTAAATACAGGTTTGATTATTTTTCACACTCATTACAGTTAGGCCAATGTTTTTTTGTGATTTTTCGTTACTCAGACCTGTAAATACAGGTTTGATTATTTTTCACACTCATTACAGTTAGGCCAACGTTTTTTTGTGATTTTTCGTTACTCAGACCCTCCTGCCATATTTTCTGTCATTTTCAAAAAAAGAAAAAGAAAAAGTGAAATTTCAAAAATGGCAAATACTTTTAAGAACAGTGAAGGCCAAGAAGATGAAAGCATAAAACTTTACGGTGTCTCAAATATATGCTCCGAATGTAAATAACAATGGCAAAACTGAATGTGAATTTGACATGCATTTGGAAAATAAAATATGACATGGGAAGAGGATATTGAGGTGACTCTAGGAGCAACAAAGCGCTGCCGAAGAAAGGAGTCATCCAATAAAGCTTTTGCTCACTTATCGTCTGTTGTTTTACTGCCTTTTTTTCCCCTCCTGAGCTGTCAACATTTTTCTGCCCAGAATCCGAGTAACAAAAAATTGAAAAACTCTGGCCTTATGTTATCAATTCATTGGGCTCATTCAGTTTAGACATGTATGACACTTTGATAATAGTTTGAGTAAAATACTTGTGTCATAAAATTTTAATGGTAGTCTTTCTTATATCACTGTCTCATTTTCTATTTGCACTATAAACCAATTAATCTTTTACAGACCTCTAACTAGATCAATGAGTATGTGTGCTGTGCTGTGCTTAGATATTGTTATGAAGTAATGCAAACTGGTAAGCATAATTTACATTTTTAACCTGGCAGTGTAATTAATTGTGCATAACTAAGTTTACAGTCACACTACCTCAAGTATGCTGTAATATGCCACTAGGCCCACTACACACACGTGTATGTTTGAGCCTGAAATGTTATTATATGCTTAATGTGAACTGTACAGTATTTTGTGTAACAACTATAGATGTATCTTACAAGTATTTATATTCAGGGGTTTTTTTTGGCCGTTTTTATAGCCGATATTCGGCTTTATTATATACCTATATAAATACTGTAAATAATTGGCTTGTATTTCACAATCAAATATGAACAGACAGACAAAAATTCTGTATTTAATACCTTTTAAATTCCGTATTGTACCTTCCGTGTTGTATGCTGCCGGACTATTTTCATTAATATGCATGACCCGACACATTTCTATAAATAGCGCACATAAAAACTTCACTAAGTTCCATTTAATATTGATAAACATTGAAGATTTTGATCAAGAACAAAACAAGAGTCAAAATGGTAAAAGTATATAATAAATGGGTCATTATAACATAGCTAGATCTTTTCTGAAACTTTTTGAATTCATTTCTGAATCTTTCAGGTACAGTTCAGTCAACCTCCCAAACATTTAGAAATGTTCAGAACAGAAACACACTGTTCAGAAAGATTCAGACTGCTAAAAATGGTTCAGGCAGGGTTCAGTCTGTTCAGACATGTTTCAAAAATATTCAGACAAATAATGTCATGAGGAAACTTTTCTTCTGATTTATAAAAAAAAAACCCAAACACTTGATGATAATTTTTTCTCTTAATTAAGTCAGCAAAATGCAAGATTGAGCATAACATTTCTTTAACAAGCTTATTACTAATTTAAGTTTTGAATTCCCAAAAAATATTTTTGGGTTACTATGAAAAAAATATTCTGACCCTCAAGTTCTGAAAAAATACTCGGTCTTTCAAAGAAAGGGGGGAAAAAAATCTTTTTCTCCAAGTAAACAAAATCCTGGGAGGCCCCTCACACTAGCCCCCTCCTCCCCCGCCCTTGAAACAAGTGTGCAAGTGAGATTGCATTTACATATTGGATAGACAGGATTTTCTTCATAGGACATGGGCGTAGGAGCGAGTTTAACTTTAGGGGGGCCAAACCTTTCCGACCGGGGGGTGGGGGAGGGGGGATGCGGCAAGGCATCTCTGGTGCATTATTCATGACAAAGCCTCAAAGCCTTGTACAGGGGCCAAATGGGCCATTGGCCCCCTCAAGCCTCTATGTTTTAGCAATCATTGAGTTATTCTGATGATGATACACATACGACTAGGCATTGAACTGTCTTAATCAGTCTAATCAGTCATATTATCTATTGTTCTAATTAAGTGTGCCATTTTTTTAATTCTTCTGTTGAAGCCCTGGACATACAATCAATAAGCGCTGCATTTGTCTAATTGTGATATAAAGTTGTGGAAATATCATTTCCCTTGAATGGACAATGAAAAACAAACAAAAAAATACATTAACGTTTACATGCGTAAACAGGCTTAATAGTTAGGCCTACATAGATTTTGCAGACGCTCAAACCGGAACTGTAGTGATTGCGCTCAATGATATATTATTTTTATAAAATGTAATCAAACAATCATTGGTGTGGCACGTACAGATTTCAGTACTCACCATACGGAAAGAGACAAGTCAGAATACAAGAGAAGGCCAAATGCAAATCAGAAATCAGGTTGAAAAGAATTATATGATGCTAAGTAAATGTTATATTAGACTGCAAGTTATATCTCTTTTCCAAAATATTGGAGGGGCCAAACTATAGTTTGGCCCCCCCTCTCCTAGCTTTGGGGGGGCCTGGCCCCCGCTGGCCCCCCCTGCTCCTACGCCTATGTAGGAGTTAGTGCGTTAGGCTGGATATTCAGTTTAGGTTATTGGAACTGTACATATTACTTCAGACCAGTTAAGTAAGGTACAAGATCACACTGCTTTGTACTTGATATTTTTATGCCCCCCTTCGAAGAAGGAGGTGTATATTGTTTTGCAGATGTCGGTCGGTCGGAATGTAGACCAATCCGTTTCAGGATGATAACTCAAGAACGCTTGGGCCTAGGATCATGAAAGTTGATAGGGAGGTTGGTCATCACCAGCAGATGACCCCTATTGATTTTGAGGTCTGTATGTCAAAGGTCAAGGTCACAGTGACCCTGAATAGTAAAACGATTTCCGGATGTAATTAAAGAATACTTGGGCCTAGGATCATGAAAGTTGATAGGGGGGTTGGTAATGGCCAGCAGATGACCCCTATTGATTTTGAGGTCAGTATGTTAAAGGTCAAGGTCACAGTGACCCTGAACAGTAAAACGGTTTACGGATAACTCAAGAACGCTTAGGCCTAGGGTCACGAAAGTTAATAGGGAGGTTGGTCATGACCAGCAGATGACCCCTATTGATTTTGAGGTCAGTACGTCAAAGGTCAAGGTCACAGTGACCAGGAACAGTAAAATGGTTTCCAGGCAATAACTCAAGAACGCTTGGGCCTAATGTCAGGAAAATTGATAGTTAGGTTGGCCATGACCAGCAGATGACCCCTATTGATTTTGAGGTCATTAGGTCAAAGGTCAAGGTCACATTGGCCAGGAACAGTTAAACGGTTTCTGATCTTCTTGTCCAAAACCAGAGGGCCTAGGGCTTTGATATTTGGTATGTAGCATAATCTAGTGGTCCTCTACCAAGAATGTTCAGATTATTTCCCTGGGGTCAAATATGGCCCCACCCTGGGGGTCACACGGTTTATATAGACTTATATAGGAAAAAACTTTGAAAAACCTCTTGTCCAAAACCACAGGGCCTAGGGCTTTGATATTTTGTATATGACATCATCGAGTGGTCCTCTACTAAGATTATTCAAATTATTCCCCTAGGGTCAAATATGGCTCCGCCCTGGGGGTCACATGGTTTACATAGACTTATATAGGGAAAAACTTTGAAAATCTTCTTGTCCAAACCACAAAGACTACGGCTTTGATATTTTGTTATGTAGCATCATTTAGTAGTTCTCTACCAAGTTTTTTCAAATTATCCCTCTAGGGTCAAATATGGCCCCGCCCCAGGGGTCATATGGTTCATATAGACTTATATAGGGAAAAACTTAGAATCTTCATGTCAATAACTTACTTCATTCAAATTTAGACCACATGTATAGTTTTGAGTGGCAAGATGAACCTTGACATGAGTTGACCTTGATCTTGACCTAGTGACCTACTTTCACATTTCTGTAGCTACAGCCTTCAAATTTGGACCACATGCATAGGTTTGTGTACCGAAAAAAACTTTGACCTTGTTATTGACCTAGTGACCTACTTTCACATTTTTGAAGGTACAGGCTTCAAATTTGGACCACATGCATAGCTTTTTGTTCCAAAATAAAATTTGACCTTGATTTTGACCTAGTGACCTACTTTCACATTTCTGAAGCTACAGCCTTCAAATTTGAACCACTTGCATAGTTTTGTGTACTGAAATGAACTTTGATCTTGAGATTGACCTAGTGACCTACTTTCACATTTCTGAAGGTACAGGCTTCAAATTTTGACCACTTGCGTAGTTTTGTGTTCCGAAATAAAATTTGACCTTGATTTTGACCTTGTGACCTACTTTCACATTTCTCAAGCTACAGCTTTCAAATTTGGACCACATATACATTGTTTTGTACCGAAATGAAATTTGACCTTGATTTTGACCTTGAACAAGTCTTGAAATTTGGAACATTCAAAAATGGCTCAGTGGATGGCGCCAAGATCACTCTGTAATCTCTTGTTAGGTTAATAGGTTAAAGGTCAAGGTCAGATTAAACCAGAATGAACTTTTGTTTACAGTGAGCATATAATTTCTGTTCCTTGTGCAATTACTGAATGCATCAAGGGGGGCATTTCGTGTTTGACGAGCTCTTGTTATTACTTAAACTGTAGATTATGACACAATTTACATACAGGTATCAGTTTGTTTAGAGTTTTTGTATCACATTTTGACACTTTACTTTTTTGAAAAGGTCAGAGTAATTTATGATATAAATGAAACATTCATGGTGAAGTTGCTGTGAAAGCCAAAGGCACTTTTTATATTTATATAATTTCACATTTTCTTGGCAGTCAGATTGTTTTGACACTCATTTAAGATGTTCCTTTATTTAATGAAAGATAGTAAGACTGGCTTCCATCATTTTTCAGATGTTGTACAACTACAGGACTTTCAGTCTCTGAGTCAAGTTGAGGGGTCAGTTGCACGAATGGTAACTGTAATTCAAACTGGTCACTGGAAAAAGTGCTGCTGTGTTGGAATCAACTGTAGTTTCTCCGGTTTGTATTTCATATGTTTTTACAGCAATGTAGAGAGTTTGAAAAATTCTGCGGGCAAAGTAGAACACTTAATTCATACCTTACATAGACAGGAGCTGTTTTTGTCCGAAAGTTCAGCTGTGTTACACAGTGTAAGAATTTGTGCAGGGTAAATGGTGCTGCCATGGTGTTGGAGATTTATGCACATAATTTTGCACTTGTCTGCCAGCTATAAGTTCTGTAAGATTTAGGTATGATTATACATGACATATCTAAGTAGGAGAACAGTCAATTTTAATATTTTAAAAAATAAAAAAAACAGTAAGAGGGACAACAGGTCAAAGGCAACAGTTGAATATGAATGATTTTAATTTCTTATGTTCGCCACAATTACTAGGCTGCTTAAAACTGGCAAGATGACAGCTGCAGAATTTTTTATAACCACAGTGTAATGATATGAAAACTATCAGTATTCAGTGTTCAGTTATAAAATGAAACAACTGTCCTACATCAAATACTGTTTCAGACATAAAAAAGTCATGAGGTTTTTGTAAAAAAATATAATGATTAGATAATCTTTAAAAATTTTGAAATGTATGCACTATAGTTATGTCCTTGATGTAACAATTTCTATGACTTAAAAGTAACACTGGCATTACCTCAGGTACCAAGTGTGACATATTTTACCTAAATTTTAGATAATATAATCTTAACAGCTACATATGCAAACCAGGTAATTATGAATCATATATATGATAAAATGACCATTATATATGATAAAATAAAGATTGATAAAAAGTAAAATAACCAAATAAAATACAGTTTGTAAATAATGGTTATAGTACTGAAAAGTATCAAATGTTGAGGATCTGTATGTTGTGTGTATGAATGTTATTAGCTCGACTATTTGAAGAATAACTAGAGCTATCCTACTCATTACGGCGTATAGAAATGAAAAATTAAAAATCTTCTTTTCTGAAAGTTCAAGGCCTAGGACTTTAATATTTGGTGTGTAGCATTGCATAGTGAATCTCTTAACAAAAGGACCATACAACTCTATCAAGCATTTTGACTGAATTATGGCCCCTTTTTTTACTTAGAATAAATGTTAAAGTTTGCGTACCAACCCAAATATTTTCAAAGTCCATTGAGATATTGCTTTGATATTTTGCATACTTGTTTACCATCATGACCCCAGTCTGTAAAAAGGAGGAGGCAACTCTATCAAGCATTTTGACTGAATTATGGCCCCTTTTCGACTTAGAATAAATGTTAAAGTTTGCGCACCATTTTGCATACTTGTTTACCATCATGACCCCAGTCTGTAAAAAGGAGGCAACTCTATCAAGCATTTTGACTGAATTATGGCCTCTTATCGACTTAGAATAAATGTTAAAGTTTGCGTACCACCCCAAATATTTTCAAAGTCCATTGAGATATTGCTTTGATATTTTGCATACTTGTTAACCATCATGACCCCAGTCTGTAAAAAGGAGGAGGCAACTCTATCAAGCATTTTGACTGAATTATGGCCCCTTTTTTGACTTAAAATAAATGTTAAAGTTTGCGTACCACCCCAAATATTTTCAAAGTCCATTGAGATATTGCTTTGATATTTTGCATACTTGTTTACCATCATGACCCCAGTCTGTAAAAAGGAGGAGGCAACTCTATCAAGCATTTTGACTGAATTATGGCCCCTTTTCGACTTAGAATAAATGTTAAAGTTTGCGCACCATTTTGCATACTTGTTTACCATCATGACCCCAGTCTGTAAAAAGGAGGCAACTCTATCAAGCATTTTGACTGAATTATGGCCTCTTTGCGACTTAGAATAAATGTTAAAGTTTGCGTACCACCCCAAATATTTTCAAAGTCCATTGAGATATTGCTTTGATATTTTGCATACTTGTTAACCATCATGACCCCAGTCTGTAAAAAGGAGGAGGCAACTGTATCAAGCATTTTGACTGAATTATGGCCCCTTTTTTGACTTAAAATAAATGTTAAAGTTTGCGTACCACCCCAAATATTTTCAAAGTCCATTGAGATATTGCTTTGATATTTTGCATACTTGTTAACCATCATGACCCCAGTCTGTAAAAAGGAGGAGGCAACTCTATTAAGCATTATGACTGAATTATGGCCACTTTTCAACTTAGAATAAATGTTGAAGTTTGCGCACCACCCCAAATATTTTCAAAGTCCATTAAGATATTGCTTTGATATTTTGCATACTTGTTTACCATTATGACCCCAGTCTGTAAAAAGGAGGAGGCAACTCTGTCAAGCATTTTGACTGAATTATGGCCTCTTTTCGACTTAGAGTATGCTTATTGTAATGTTATAGTTTTACTCATAGCTTATATTATACAATCAAGCACTGAAAATAGTTGAGCGCGCTGTCCACTGACATCTCTTGTTTATTACTGTTGTTGTACTTCTATTTTTAATGTCATTTGTTGGCTTGTGTTTTCAGGAAAAGATGTTACAGCCAGTGTATGAAGACTGAACTTTTGGTACGGTCACAGGTGCTCTTGCAAAGACTGATGGCCTGGCACCATAAACTATTCTATGGTAAATAGGGCCTGACATAATTTGTGTTATGTTTTCAGCTTTTTATACGCCCGTCTCTGGACAAATCTTGAGACCACATTTATGAGCTCTCTTCATGAAACATGGTCACAATCATTTTAATCTTGATGATTTCTAGGTCAAGTTCAAAACTGGGTCATGTGGGTTAAAAAATTAAGTCAAATCAAAGGAAAAGCTTGGCCATATTTATGACCATATCTTCATGAAACTTGGAAAGAATGTTTATCTTGATGATCCCTAGGCCAAGTTTGAAACTGGGTAATATGGGATCTAAACAAAGGGTCACCACTCAAAGGAAAAGCTTGTTAACACTGTAGAGGCAACATTTATGACCTTATCTTCATGAAACTTGGTCAGAATGTTTATCTTGAATATTCCAAGGCCAAGATGTGGATTCAAAACTAAGTCACTTATTCAAATCTAAGGAAAAGCTTGTTAATACTTTAGAGTCCACATTTATGACCCTATATTCATTAAACTTGTTCAAAATGTTTATCTTGATGATCCCTAAGCCAGTTTCTAGTCATGTGGGGGTCAAAACTAGGTCACCTGCACATTCAAAGGAAAGCCTTATTAACACTGTAGAGGCAGCATTTAGGACCCTATCTTCATGAAACTTGGTCAGAATGTTTATCTTGATGATCCCTAAGCCAGGCAATTGTTTGAAACAGGGTCATTTGGGGTAAAACTAGGTCACACACTCAGATCAAAGGAACACTTGATAACATTGAAGGGGCAACATTTATTACCCTATTGTCATGAAAGGTGATCAGAATGTCTATCTTGATGATCCTTTATGTCAAGTTCAAACCTGGGTCAGTGGGGTCAAAAACTAGTTCAAGTGCTCAAATTACAAGTTTATTCAAATCATGACCCCTGGGGTCACATAGATAAAGTACCAGGTAGTAGTAAACTTAAAATCTTCTTCTACCACAGGGCACAGACCTTACATATATTGCATTTAGCATATTTAACAGGTGAACAGTGCAGGGTCATCATGACCCTCTTGTTGGGAATATTTTAAGTATCGATGGTATGGGACAGCATGGCAGAACATGTAATGGTCAGGTAGATTAATTTTAAAGATGTTCGTTTATCAAATATTTCTGTGTTTTGAAGATACACTCGTAAACCTTAATTAATAAGCATTTATCTGTTTGTTAACATTATCAGTGTGATAAGAAATAACTTCAAACATTTTATTTCACTGTATTTTAGCTGAATTAAATGAAAACATAACAGTTTCATGACTGTGTAATGAAGGATGTTTAGGTCACTACTTGGCTGTTTTCAATGAAAATTTTGTTAAATTTACAAAATGCAGCAATGATATGGATCAGTGCCTGTAAATTAATTTTTTATTTCAATAGGTTATAGGGGTAATGTCTTTAAACAGAAGCATGCTGTTGTGGAGTGAAGTGCACAAACCATTGATAACCCTTTGGAGAATCAGTACCAGGTAATGAGCAAATCAAAACAATAGTCTAAATGTTTCAGTGAAAAACAATGTAATGAATTATAGTGCAGGCTGTCAATCTGAATTCAGGGTTAAAACTATGGCTAGTAAAAGGCCTTGCTCAATTTTCTAAATTGGCAAAATACATTCCACAATTGTCAATCTTTTTAGCTCGACTATTCAAAGAATAGGTAGAGCTGTTGGACTTACCCATGCGTAAGCCAGTATCTCAGTACCCATCAAGGGAATGGATTGAAATTCACACACGTTCACTGTGATGATCTGACATGAAATGCACAGGTTCTATAACTCTACTTTGTATTTTTCAAAATATTATGCCCCTATTCCAACTTTGCAGTTTCTTGGGTTTTTATATGTAAACTAGTCTCTTAGTACCCACTAGTTGGAATCATGGATTGAAACTTAACACAAATTTCCATTGTTATAAGCTGATATGCATTGCACAGGTTCCATAACCCAGTTTTGCAATTTTACAAAATGTTGCCTCTTTTTCGATTTCAATATTCAATTGACAAAGATTGTTGAATACTAGTAGTCGAGCGTTCCTGTCCTCCGACAGCTTTTGTTAAGGTTAGGTCTTTTCTTTGCTGTGATATGAATGCATTGTCGGCTTGTTGATATAATTATATTGCAAAAGTGGCTGTGCTATCCTTAAACTTGGACACTATGTTAATGGTCATAATATCTTAGCAAATTTCATTTTCAGTTAAATATATGCGCTTTTCACAAAACACATAATATAACTAGGTTATATTAGAATTTCAAAGTTGTAAACTGATTAAATATTTACATATATATACAGTATGATAATACGTTTTTTTATGATTTTATATTTTTAGATGTCTTTTCAAATGTTTGCCATTCTGAAGGTTTTTTTTGACTGAGCGGTGTCAAACAGTCTTCGGATCCTAGAGAATCAGTTCCTCCAAATGAAAAAGTCACCACAGTCATAAAAATTATGGGCAGAGAAACTTCATGGAAGAGAGATAACATGACAGTACAAAAATAGGTACAGTATATAAAGTATAGGATGGCAACCATTTTCTATACACCTTTTCATAGTTCATAATGGGCTTCTTTTATTATACCCTGCCGAAGGCAGAAGTATATAATTTTGGCTTTGGCAGACCATCTTTTCAGCCGTCCTTCCATAGTCATTTCTCGTAGTATAAAATGTGGTAGAACTGTTAACTGCTATAAAGAAATATGTTCCTGCAAGTTTCAGTTGCATTATTTGAGGAAGCCAAGATTTATAGCCCTTTGTACTTGTATCTACATGTATATATAGAACAGTCCATATTAAAGTTTAGGTCAGTTTTACAACTAGGTCATCAGCTGTTAAGCACAAGGCCACTTACTCATATCATATAAAAAAACTATTTATCCATGAACCATTGATACCAAATTTTCTACATGAACAATATAAAACCTTGTCAGAATGTTTGTCTTTAAAAAATCTAGAAAACGTTGGTTATCAATTGTTCAAGCAATAGAAAAATCTTGTATATACGCTAGAGGACATTTACCTGGTCTGTAGATGAAATATAGCTATAATGTTAGTCTTAATGGTCACTTGGTCAAGTCAAAGATAAACCTTGTTAGCACTCCAAATACCATACCTGATCCATAGGAAACCTGGTCAGAATGTTTGTTTTTAATAAGAAATCAAGATTATGATAAAAAAAATTGCATCTCTGGATAAGATCGTAGGACAAACATGTTTTCAATCGTCTGGCCACATTTTCTGAGTGATCTGCATGAAATTTTGTCAGAATGTTTTTCTTTATATGATGAAACTTTGTCAAATGGGGATCCTATAATAAGTTACAGGAACAGTTGTCTGATATACCTGAAATCTTGTTGGAATGTTGGTCAAAATAAATTAAATGGTAGTTGCAAAACTTTGTCACCTTGGCATAAAATCTAGGTCATTTGGTAAAATAATAGAAAATCTTTACCAATAACATTTAGAAATCGCATTTTGGAATGAATTTTCATTAAACTTTTATTGTCCATCAAGTTTTTCACCAATTTATTTCATCTACACGACATGCAGAGCGAGCAACCCATGACCAAGGTCAAGGTCACACTTTGGGGCAAGTAGCTTAAACTCGTGTGCACCACATATCTAAACTATTTGTAAGTTTTTAGCTCACCTTAGCACAAAGTGCTTAAGGTGAACTATAGTGATCTCCCTGTGTCATTGTTATCAACAATTTGCCTGTATACACTTTAGTGGTTACAGTTTCAGTCACATCTTAATGAAACTTGGTCAGTCTGTTACCCTTGATAAAATCACAGACAAGGTTATTCTTGGGTCATGTGGGCCAAAAATTAGGTCACACGGTCAGTAGTAGTAAACCCTTGTTTTAACACTCAATGGGGCACATTTTGTACCAAACCATTATGAAACTTTGGTCAGGATGTTTGTCTCTATAAAATCTAGACAAATTACCTGATTTCAAATACTAGGTCATTAGGGCAAATCATACAAAAATGTTGTAAACACTCTAGAGGCCACATCCTGATTTTCTTAAACCTAAGAATATTTGATTTTGTCAAATCTAGACCAAGTCTCAAATTAGATTACAAAAGGTTTAAAAGTAGGACAGTAGCACAAATCATAGAAAAACTTTGTTAATACTATAGGCAACATCTTCTGAATGAGACAAAGTGGCATGCGCAAAAACCTGGGCACTTAGCTGAAAGGTCAAAGTCACACTTAGAAGTCAAAGGCCAAAAGGGCTTTTTTCCCTGTCCAGTCTGTAACTCGAAAATCCTTTAAGGGTTTTTAAAATTACTTGGCACAAATGTTTACCACCATAAGACAGAGTGTGCAAGAACCAGGTCCCTAGGTCAAAGGTCAAGGTCACATATAGAGGCCAAATGTCAGATACAAGAATGACTTTGTCTGGGGCATTTCTTTTTCATGCACGGAGGGATTTTAATGTAACTTAGCTCAATGTTCACCACTATGAGACGGATTGTCATGCGCAAGAACCAGGTCCCTAGGCCTAACATCAAGGTCACACTTAGAAGTCAGATGTCAAATTGAAGAATGACTTTGTCCAGAGCATTTCTTCTTCATGCCTTGAGGGATTTTGATGTTACTTAGCACAAATGTTCACCACAATGAGCACCCTTGTAAGCTCACCTGAGCAATGCTTAGGTGAGTTATTGTGATCACTCTATGTCTGTCGTCTGTCTGTCTGTCAACAATGAGCTTGTGAATGCTGTAGAGGCTGTATTTTTCAATTTAACTTCATGACATTTTGTCAAACTGATTGCCTTGATAAAATCTAGGTCTTGTTTGAAAATGGGTCATCTGGGGTAAAAAACTACGTCACTAGGTCAAATCATAGAAAAACTTTAAGTAATCAATAAGGACTGCATTTTACACCTGATCTTCATAAATTTGATCAGAATTTTGTCTGGATGAAATCTAGGTCAGGTTCGAAATGGGTCATCTGGGGTAAAAAACTAGATCACCTGGTCAAATAAACAAGTGATTTGAAAAACAGCTTGAAGTACCTTGGCAGAAACATGTAATTCTTGGTAGAGGGTCACCTGGGAAACATTTCTGGACACGTTTTATGAAACTTAATTTGAATTTAGATCACCATAATGTGAGCTTTTGTGATCACCCTTCGTCCGTCCATGCGTCCGTCCGTCAACAATTTCTTGTCTGCATGATAGTGGTTTCATTTATGATTTTATTTTAACCAAACTTGCACACAACTTGTATCACCATAAGATCTCGGTTCCTTTCTTGAACTGGCCAGATCCCATTATGGGTTCCAGAGTTATGGTCCCTGAAAGGGGCAAAATCAGCTATTTTGACTTTGTCTGCACAATAGCAGCTTTATTTATGATTTGATTTTTACCAAACTGGCACACAACTTGTATCACCATAAGATCTTGGTTCTTTTCTTGAACTGGCCAGATTCCATTATGGGTTCCAGAGTTATGGCTCCTGAAAGGGCCAGAATTAGCTATTTTGACCTTGTCTGCACAATAGCAGCTTCATTTATGATTTTATTTTAACCAAACTTGCTAACAACTTGTATCGCTATAAGATCTTGGTTCCTTTTTTGAACTGGCTAGATTCCATTATGGGTTCCAGAGTTATGGCCCCTGAAAGGTCCAGAATTAGCTATTTTGACCTTTTCTGCACAATAGCAGCTTCATTTATGATTTAAATTTAATCAAACTTGCACAAAACTTGTGTTGCCATAAGATCTCAGTTCCTTTGTTGAACCGGCCAGATCCCCTATTGGGTTCCAGAGTTATGGCCCCTGAAAGGACCAGAATTAGCTATTTTGACCTTGTCTGCACAATAGCAACTTCATTTATGATTTGATTTTAACCAAACTTGCACACAACTTGTATCACCACAAGATCTTGGTTCCTTTCTTGAACTGGCCAGATTCCATCACGGGTTCCAGAGTTATGGGCCCTTAAAGGTCCAAAATTGGCTATTTTGGCTTTTGCAGCCATATAGAGACTTCATTTATGGTTTTATTTGATACAGACTTCCAAAATATCTTCAACAACAATAAATCCTGGATTCCATGACAAATTAGATCCAGTCGTAGTTTCCAGAGTTATTAGCTCACCTGTCACATAGTGACAAGGTGAGCTTTTGTGATCTTACGTGGCTAAAACAACAATAGAGAGAACAAAAGAGAAGCCACATAAGTATCCATATGTAGGAACATCCGTCCGTGCGTCCGTAAACTTTCGCTTGTGACCACTCTAGAGGTCACATTTTTTGTGGGATCTTTATGAAAGTTGGTCAGAATGTTCAACTTGATGATATCTAGGTCAAGTTTGAAACTGGGTCACATGCCGACAAAAACTAGGTCAGTAGGTCTAAAAATAGAAAAACCTTGTGACCTCTCTAGAGGCCATATATTTCACAAGATCTTCATGAAAATTGGTCAGTATGTTCACCTTGATGATATCTAGGTCAAGTTCGAAACTGGGACACGTGCCGTCAAAAACTAGGTCAGTAGGTCTAAAAATAGAAAAACCTTGTGACGTCTGTAGAGGCCATGTATTTCACAAGATCTTCATGAAAATTGGTCAGAACGTTCACCTTGATGATATCTAGGTCAAGTTTGAAACTGGGTCACGTGCCTTCAAAAACTAGGTCAGTAGGTCAAATAATAGAAAAACCTTGTGACCTCTCTAAAGGTCATATTTTTCATGGGATCTGTCTGAAAGTTGGTCTGAATGTTCATCTTGATGATATCTAGGTCAAGTTTGAAACTGGGTCACGTGCGGTAAAAAACTAGGTCAGTAGGTCTAAAAATAGAAAAACCTTGTGACCTCTCTAGAGGCCATATATTTCATGAGATCTTCATGAATATTGGTGAGAATGTTCACCTTGATGATATCTAGGTCAAGTTCGAAAGTGGGTCACGTGCCTTCAAAAACTAGGTCAGTAGATCAGATAATAGAAAAACCTTGTGACCTCTCTAGAGGCCATATTTTTCATGGGATCCGTATGAAAGTTAATCTGAATGTTCATCTTGATGATATCTAGGTCAAGTTCGAAAGTGGGTCACGTGCCATCAAAAACTAGGTCAGTAGGTCAAATAATAGAAAAACCTTGCATGAAAGTTGGTCTGAATGTTCATGTTGGTGATATCTAGGTCAGGTTCGAAACTGGGTCATATGCGGTCAAAAACTAGGTCAGTAGGTCTAAAAATAGAAAAACCTTGTGACCTCTCTAGAGGCCATACTTGTGAATGGATCTCCATAAAAATTGGTCAGAATGTTCATCTTGATGATATCTAGGTCAGGTTCGAAAGTGGGTCACGTGCCTTCAAAAAGTAGGTCAGTAGGTCAAATAATGAAAAAACGTTGTGACCTCTCTAGAGGCCATACCCTTGAATGGACCTTCATGAAAATTGGTCAGAATGTTCACCTTGATGATGTCTAGGTCAAATTTGAAACTGGGTCACGTGCCTTAAAAAACTAGGTCAGTAGGTCAAATAATAAAAAAAAACCTTGTGACCTCTCTAGAGGCCATATTTTTCAATGGATCTTCATGAAAATTGATCTGAATGTTCACCTTGATGATATCTAGGTCAATTTCGAAACTGGGTCACATGCGGTCAAAAACTAGGCCAGTGGGTATAAAAATAGAAAAACCTTGTGACCTCTCTAGAGGCCATATTTTTCACGAGATCTTCATGAAAATTAGTGAGAATGTTCACCTTGATGATATCTAGTTAAAGTTCAAAACAGGGTCACGTACCTTTGAAAACTAGGTCAGTAGGTCAAATAATAGAAAAACATTTTACAACGGATCTTCATGAAATTTAATCAGAATGTTTGTCTATATAAAATCTCAGTGGAATTTGAATATTGGTCATCTAGGGTAAAAAACTAGGTCGCCCGGTCAAATCAAAGAAAAGCCTTGTGTATGCAATAGGGACTGTATTTTTCATTTGATCTTCATGAAATTTGGTCAGAATGATAGCCTTGATGAAGTTAAGGTCAGATTCGGATGTAGGTCATCTTGGCTGAAAAACTAGGTCACTAGGTCAAATTGAAGAAAATACTTGTTTACACTTGAGAGACCACATTTTTGGTCCAATTCTAATGAAAATTGGTCAGAATATATGTTTCCATGAAATCACTAAGTCAAACATGTTTACACTGTTATGATAAGTTTCTCAGGTGAGCGACCTTGGCCCTCTTTTTTAAGTCTTTTAATTGGTGTAACTGTCAGGTTTACATTTTTTAGTTAACATTGTTACATGAACAATACCTGAAATTTACCTTGTTTTCATCCTTTGCATTAATTTTGCAACACCATCTGAGAATGATTTTACTAGTATATGATATATCTTAACTAACATCACTCATTCCATTTTCCTCTTTTTATAATACAGGTGTGGCAAGAAGTTTGAAATCAAAGTCACAAGAAGTTGTTTGATGATGGAAGTATCTGTGATCATTTAGTATTTCCAGTGGTTCAGAGGAACAGATTACACTCAGTTAAAACTAAATGTGATATTTATCTATTTGTGAATGAATGAGGACTTAATGAGGATAAAATGTTAAGAAGACAAACCTGATGCAGCAACAATTTTGTGACAGTATCAGTGTAATATTTAACCATGTACAACTGTTTTACATTATAAATGCAGTAAAAGGTAATACAATGTTAAAACTGCTTTACACTTTTTATGCGAGGGAATATGTTGTATATGGTCACTATAGAGGTTTTTCCATTTGATGAAATAATATTGTGTATGAACCGGTGAAGAATATATTGACCAAATCTGACATTATAATTCCAAAAAAAAAACAACAACTAATACCTCCTCATCGGTAACACTACTTATTTACGTTGCTTACGGTTAAGCATGATAAAAAAATATGGAATAAAAATCTTGATAAAATTTATTGTACTTATGTTTTCCAAGTCTGAATAAACCATACCACAGAAGACTGTATTCATTAGATGTAAATTGGTTTCTTCCGACATCCCTGCCTAAGTGCCTGTAGCGAACATGCCCCGTTTAACATTTATATAATCCAAAAGGTTGAGTGCTGGGATATCAGAGTATTAAGTATAACGATAACTCACAACATGTTTTTGTTACAAGTCGGGGAAGGGACCCAGGGCTGTGATTTGGGAAAAAAATAGCTCGGTATTATGTTAAACCCAATTATTAAAAAAAAATCCAAAACTAAAGCAATCGCCATACGCCAACCAAGTATTGAAATATACCTCCTACTGAAAATTAGCTGTTCAGAATGTCTAACACAGTTCCTGACATTAGCCTTTCAAGAATATATCTGATCCAGAACCGGAGGTTATTCGTTCGAGACGGTCTATCCCAAACAGTCTGGTTAGTCAATTCAGATCATGCGTGTTAGCCATTTTGGAACGTCTAACCAAAATGGGTGGGTTGGTCATCCCAGAACGTCATACTGATTCATGAAATTGAACTGTAAACACTAGGCAGTTGGTTTTGTTTCCAGTCAGCCCTCGACACTGTAGGCAACAGGAAAGCGGTTTTACCACGGAATCATTGTTAGTTATTACGGAAGATAGGAGAGACATTTCTGTTCTCTTTATTAGTGTAATTATGTAAGAAATACCACGTATAGCCTGTTCAAAACACAAAAGGCCTGAAGTCTTGATTTAATAGTAAGTCCAGACTTAAATAATACACTGTTGAAGGCTCTCCTGACAGAACGACAATATGACAGCACAGTAAATCTCTTTTTTGTTATGTAGCAAGACTACACGAGGACACGCCAAACGTAGGACAGAGACCCAATAAGAAAGGCGAAACAAATTTTTCTCTCGCACTGGTGCCCGATTTTTATCTTTTCCTAGCTGGCAAGGGCGCGAGGACATGACTGCAAAAAAAAGCATTTTGTCGGTCGGTCGTGCTGCCGGGTGCACTAACAAGAGAACACCACAATAATAATATATCGTGCTGCCTTATAGTCGGTCTTCTGGGAGTGCCAACACAACAGTACAGCACAAACAAGCTCGATCCATCATAATTAATCCTTAGCATGCTGGATACAATTGATTCTGCCTTTGCATCTAGTGTAGATCATGATCAGCCTGCACATCCGTGCAGTCTGATCACGATCTGCACTGTTCGCCATTCAGTCAGTACGG
>NW_026459651.1:0-16471 GCF_021730395.1 Mercenaria mercenaria
GATCATTTAAACAAGATCACTTCTAAAACGGAGACTCAGGATATGACTGCGTTGCTTCAATCGACCTACGATGAAACTGTGATAGCCGTCAGCGATTCCGGGAAATGGGAACAGGAACTTCTTCATTTTAAATTCACCATGCCAGCCGGAATAGAAAAACTAGATGTCAAGTAGTTATCATTTGATGTAATTACTGCAGTAACAAGAAATGTCATGTTTATCAGCTAAAATATTCTGATAAAGATAACCTTTTAACATCGCGGTTGGTTCGCACCCAAGCCGTATGCAGAATATCATATGTGAAAAACCATTGAGCTGGTATGTAGAAAGTCGATTGTTCTACCCAGATACTCGCCAGTACCTAAAATAATATCCTTAGGGGCATATGGTGTCATTCTTCACCTTTAAAAAATAGGAAATCACTGTATTGCAATCATATAAATATGTCAGTGTGACCTAAACCAGCAAAAAAGAAAAAAACACAGACAAAGCCATGAACACTTAATTTGTTGAAACATTATGCTTAACCATTATTCCTAGCTTTTGCAGACAATTTTAAAGTTGTATATTTAATGTAAAGATATTTCTTTTTATCGGACGCATTTAGGTGATCTGTTTAAAACGACACAAACATAAGTTTGAAACGTGTTCTTATAAAAATGGGAGTGCTAAAACATGAGTAATTAATAAGTGGTAGCTCGGACAAAACTGAAGCAGGAATGCACATGTTTAGTCTAGTTAAAGTTCAAGCGTATTCCCATGAAAAGAATGGCTGAATAGGAAGGAATTAAAACAACCAATTTAATTTATCAAGTTAAGTCACTTATGATAGTGACCAATGATAGATACAATACTGTATGTCTATAGAATATGTCGAAGTTGGAGAATAATAAGCTTTTCCATAAAGCGTACTTGCATTAAACATCTTTATGCATGGATTACTATGCTCATCTCTGCTTACTTTCAATACTAAATTCATCTCTGTTTACTTTTAAGTTTTGACGGAAATTCTTGGCGAAAATTGACATTACAACAGGGAACTGGTTCTTGGCATTTTCAAACAACTGTATCAACAGCTCTGCGTAGTGATACCAATAAAACTAACCAGAGTCCTCAATCCTTGGCCAGACCATTCTATAGGTATGTTAAAACTTTACTTGATTTTATTTATGTTTTATTAATTTTAATTTACCTACCAAATTGATATGTCTGTCTACAGTTTAATGACGTCTAATGCCACACGCATTGTTCAAACAGAAATACCTCTGTTTAGAGTTTTGGTATTAATGGATTGCTTAAAAAGAAATGACATGCATCGAGATAAACATTGGAATTACACCTTTGCAATTATTAACTTATGAAAGCATTTTCTAAATTTCGAAAATTGTAGCATAACTCTTGAGGTTTGCAGTTTTAACATAAGCGGAAATTGTAAACAGTGAAAAATATCTTTGTGAAAAAGTATCAACGCTATTTTTGATAACAAGCATTACTCATGAAGTAGATATGATTGCTCTACTTTACATATCATATTACCACACAATGTTAACAGATCAAAATTATTATTTATACGACAAACTTTGCCAGTGTGGATGCTAAATGAATTGTATAACATTTAATCATGTGTACCCGTGCAAGTTTATCAAGTCTAGTATGTAGTAATTGGCTTTTATGGACACTAAATGTGCCGCACTTGTCGCAGATTTGTTTTGGTATTGTATTGAAATATATGTTATAATGACTCTATATTCAGATTTTTGTTTTTGTTGTCTGGATACATCGAGGCATTTTTTTCGATGTCTTCCGGTTCCGTTTTATGTCTTTTCCGCAGACTGAAAATGTATATTCAGCTGAAAAATATTTTTAAACAGTAAGGACAAGTTTCTGTGCGAAGTGCAAACAAAAAAGAAAAAGAAAACAGAATTACACCGCCAACGCAGGCGCACGAACGCTTATAAGCCTACCGTAGGTACGTGATATAAGCGAACAGACTAGTAAAGTTATCAATTACGTACACTCCTACTTATAACATTGAAACCGAAATACACTGAAAAGTGCTAAATATACGTATTTTCCTTCTTCTTTCAATATAAAATACCTTTGGAGGGTCGTGTACTTCAAACTTGGATAAAAAATTTAGTAGGGATAGAGATAAACGAGCTCGAGATAGCAGCTAAAACATCAAATTACACGAAATACAAGAATTTGCTACAATTTAACTAAACTGAATTTACTCTGAAAACAAATTATACCACCCCATGAATTAGAATATCTGTTCGGAAATTGTAATGTCGTTTTCTATTTAAATCTTCCTATTTGAGATATTGATCTTACTATAGCACGGGTGGTTAACGCGCAATCCAATTTCCGCTGGGAATACGCTTAAAATAGGTTGCGCAACGTCCGGTGCTGGTGTTGCGCGTAAAAAAAGACGAAATTGAGGTATGTGAAGTTATGATTTTGCTTAGTATGAGACAAGAATAAATTTTCTCGAAAAAGGCAAAATGCTATTCGACACAAATATGGTAATACATCATATGTGTAAAATATCTGGTTTGTAATTTATGATTCGGCTCTATTATCACAAAAACTCAGGCGACACGAAGCTTGAAAAAAGTATGAAATCAACAAAAATGGAAGTTTCTGACCTAATATGCCTAATCTGAGGACATCTGATGCTTTTTATGATAACTTAACTGTTATAAAGTAACGAATATCAAAATTATTTGCTTCAAATCCTGCTTACGGGGACATAATTGACAAAAAATAATCGGGAATGGGGTTGCGCACCGGGAATGGAGTTGCTCGTATACATCATAATGTATATAATGTATACGCGCAACTCCATTCCCGGGGCGCAACCCCATTCCCGATTATTTATGGCCAATAATTCCCCCAAAAAACAACATTTCATTCAAGTGTATGTAATATCCATGACTGTTTTACACGTGTTTGATCATTAGAAGCGTCACATTTCCAGAAAGAAGGCACAAGAGTTAGAAAATTTTCATTTTTCATGATTCCATGTTTATTTGACAGTTCGAGCCAGCCGAGTTTTCGTAATAACAGAGCTGATTCTTAAATTAATAAGTTGGTATTTCACACATATGATCTTTATTCATTTTTGTGTCGAATAGCATTTTGCTTTTTTTCGAAAACACTCGTAAATGTGTCATTGTTTACAAAAACAAAAACCCACCTACCTCGATTTTGTATATAATGATGCGCAACACCAGCACCGGAAGTCGCGCAACCCATTTTAAGCGTATTCCCAGAGGGAATTGGATTGCGCGTTTACCACCCGTGAATTGATGGTTACTAAATTTTACAGAGTTTAAACCTATCATCGGAAGAAAAAAAGAAAATTTATAAAAGATGTATTGCAATTATTTCGGACCTGGAGCAATAGTTTTGACTACTGACCGGCAAGTCATTGAATGAATATATGAGTAAAAATTATATGAACATTGCAAAGCTATTCGGGATGTCTTTTGTATTGATAATGGTAACATGTGATATCATTACATGCATTTTCCGTAAGGAAATAATAGAGGAAAACAATCAAGCATCGTATTTTAGTATGCATTAGCTAAAACTGTCAAGAAGAGTTATTCTTGATGTCTTTTAGGGGATCGCTGTGATACAAATTAATTTGATATCCTTTTTCCCAAGAACAGTCGCTTTCTGCCATTGATCTGAAACTTTACAAGATTTTGAAAAATGTGCCTCTTTTATCAGTTGAAATAATTAATGTTAGCATGCGTTTAACTTATATAGCTCATAGTATGCATTTTCACTCTTGACTTCATGTCAGATTGATCGCAAATTGATTTTATTAGATGTACACCTGTTCATTTTAGAGTAAAATTAGGTATCAGAACAGAAATACGCATTCCAGCCATTGACGCTGATGGAGACTTTATCAAATGTCGAATAGCAGAATATGTTGAGGGAGGTTATATTGCAATCCATCCGCCGCCGAATGTAGAAGTTTCCGAAGTAAGTTATTCCATCCAAACGTACGTGTCCGGTTCATAATTCAGTTATCCATTGACGGATTTTAATATTACTTGGTACAAATGTTTTCAATGGTAAGATAATACGTCATCACATAGTATCCTTGCACAAATAATACAGACATACTTCGAGGTGAAAGTTAAACACTGATTCTTTCCTGGTTCGTGTATTACAACCATTCACGAAGGAATTTAACAATAATTAGCACAAAGGTTCCCGGTAATAAGTCATGTAATGTTCTGTTTCAGATCCCGAGGTTTAAGTTGTTCAAGGTCACAGTTTAATGCAAAAAGTTAATATAGTATAACCAGTGTCTGTTTCGTCTCCTGTCATCCGTCAATGATTATAATATTACTTGGCACAAATATATGCCATTATAAGACCAAGTGTCACATGACCAATATAGAACCTTAACTTTAAAGGTCAGACTTGGAAGCCAAAGGAAACATTTCCTGTCTGCACTATAACTCAACCATCTTTAAATGGATTAAATATAATTTGTAACAAATGTACCCTACATAAATATGAAATGTCATGCACAACTCACACATCCATATATATAGAAGGTCAAACCACACTTGAGATCAATGGTTTATAGTGTCTGTTTTGTGTACGCTTCATAGCTGTGACAAATATCAAGGGATTTAATGTTTGCTGGCTAAATTTGTTCCAATAATGAGATGATATGTGTCAAGTGCAGCTCACAGACAGGTTCGAGGTCGAAGAAATTATTGACGATTAAATGTTAAAAGGATCTGTTGTGTGTATGCTCAATAACACTGTCATCTTTCAACGGATTTTAATATTACTTTGCACAAACGTTCGTCATAATGAGTTCATGTATCTTGCGCAACATTAAGACGCCTGATTGAAAGGTCAAGGTCACACTGGCAATCTAATATTTTGGGTAGTTTTCTCGTCCCGTCTGTAGCTTTTTTATCCATGTATGGATATTCAAATAACTCATTGTAAACATGCAGTGGCATTTGATTCTATCTTCCGTAATGTAGATCTAATTTGAATTTATTTATGCCTTTGAAGATTTGTTTATGATAAGTTGGGGAGAAAATCCATACTGCTTGATTTAAAATTCTACAACAGCATGTATGTATTTTTCTTCTCTTCTTTAAGAACCAAGTAAAAATATGTATCATTCTAAAGGTCTTCCTAGACAAAGAAGGAAGTTTTTGAATTCTTGAGACGTCTTTAATTATAATATATGATAAACAAATGAACTTTTAAAAGGGAATCTCATGAAAATTGCAAAGTTGTGTTTCACATATAAAAAAGTTTGACTTGTACTGTTCTTTATGACTGGTTAGAGAAACTCCTTACACCGAGCGTACAAAATATGATAAAATTTGCAATGTCTTATTCATCTTTTGTTTGCAAACTACAGAAGAGAAAGAGCTTCATTCGGAAAAATGTCTTATCCCGTAATTACGAGATATCATTACTATAAGAACAATACCTTTATCACATTACATCGAGATCTGTTCTCGTTATTACGGCTTCATATCTCTTTTTACGAGAAAGCATTTCGTAGCAACAATAAGAAATTTATAAAATGATATATCTCATCCAGTTTTTTTCCCTTTTTTTAATACTACGCATCTGAACGACAAACACTGGTTTTATTCAAGAGCAATTCACTAAATGAGATATAGTTTTTCGATTCTAACACGTTACCAAGGACTTTTAAGTATATCCTTGACGATATCCATTAAATATTTGCCTGTTTTTGTTTATTTATTATCCCTCGCCGAAGGCGGAGGGATAGTTTTGACGTTGTGTGTCCGTCCGTCTTTCCATCCGTCCGTCCGGAGCCATATCTAGGATGTGGTTGGAAACGATTAAATAAAACTTCATATACATTGTACATGTTCACCACTATGGGGTTATACTGCCCGTCAAGCTTCAGTCAGATCGCCAAAGTAACAAGTATGGCCCTTAGAAGCTTCTAGTGTTAACTATATAGTGTACTATAAATATGGCAATCATGCTTCATAACTTGTGATATATTTGACCTAAAACTATGAAACTTAAATTGAATTTAGATCACCATAGTGTGGTTGAGCACATACAATTTCGTCAGAACTTTATAGTATCTTCAGAGTTATTGCCCTTTAATTGTTTAAAACTACACATATTTGTTCATAACAAACTAACCAATTGGTAGAATTTCATTTAACGTCTTTCATTTCTTTCCATGGCCATTTATTGTAAACCCGATATGTACCCCAGCTTGTCACCCCCACCGCCTTCCCCCGGCTACTCCATCCAGTCCCCTCTGCTCCTCCACACACTCCTCCAACAATATTTTCTTCATTTTTTATTTTCCATCAATATTTATTATCAATATTTAAAGTTTTGTACCCTCGTCCGGTCTCCTCTATCCCCGCCCCACCCACCCCCCTCAAAAAATCTTTCCTTTTTGTTTAAATTTTGTAAACCTTCCATGAATATTAATCAGCTTGTAAAGTTGTAACCACACACACACACCTCAACCCCGCAACCACCCACGTTTCTAACTAGATTGTGCTCTCTTTAAAGGACATCTGTTCTTTTAAGTTCAAATATACATGTTAAACAGCGACACTTGGTGCCAAACTACTCGAATACAATATTTCGTTCTAGTAACACTTCAAGCTTACATTTCAAATAACTCCATAATTCTAAAAGCTACCTAAGCTTATTACAATAAACATATTCCATTCAAAATAATTTCATTAGTCAGGATCAAAACATAACATACATTTAATATCTACACTTAAAACATTTGTTTTCTGTTAACCTTTACTAATGAAATTATTTGCTTCTTAGTTACATTTTTAACTTTTTGCTGGATATATTTCTTTGCCATTCCTCAGTACAAACCCATTCGGCGGGGATACCAATTTATCGAACTTGCATGTTTATTTTATGTTGTTTGGTTTAACGTCGAACCGACACAATAATAAGTCATATGGCGACTTTCCACCTTTGATGGCTGAGGAAGACCTCAGGTGCCCCTACGTGCATAACTTCATCACGAGCAGACACCTGGTGCGGCCTCACGTAAACCAGCTGGATGGTTTCCTCACATGAAGATTTCAACGCCTTGGGTGAGACTGGAACCCAGAATGATGAGGGGCAAGTGATTTGAAGTCAGCGAACTTAACCACTCGGCTACGGAGGCCCCACACCCTGTAACAAAATAACAAAAAAAGAACAACTTTGTCGTATATTACAAGAAAAGCACGATATAGTAGAATGTGTTCGTATTCCTACGAAAGTCTAACCTGTTCACTAAATCATAATATATAAATAAATAAATAAATAAATACAATGTAAACCTAGCACTGGTTGCTGTGAGATGGCTTCAGCGCTCAAGAACAAAAAATCAGTAGAACCACAATTATTTTATCATTTTATACCGATTGTTGAAATAGCAAGACTTTAGTCATAGAAATGATTTCAAATAGAAATTGTTGATTTGAATTTGATCATGTTATCTTATTACCAATAAGCACTAGCCCATATTTCAAATACCAGATTACTTCAAACAACAGTAAATTCTTCTTATCGGACATGGTATCAGTTGTCAGCTTTTTTGTAGTTTCGGAACCTGGCTGTCATCTTGAATCAACGTTTCTGTCATTGCGTTCCACCAATATGCCCACTCTTCAAAAAAATTATTGTTCAGCAGTTCAGTTTTGAGTATTTATGGGAATTCTAAATTTTAATTGTTCAGCACTGGCGATTGCAACTGACTCAATGTGAACGTCAAATTTTAGTAAATCCGGTATTTGGAGAAAAACGGAATATGCAAATTAACATGCATTCTTTCATATGACCTACTGACACCCGCTAACGGTACAAATATAATATCAATCTTATGAAAAAAAAATGATAGTCAGCTTGTGCCGTTTTCTACGGGAATTATACAACTTGCTTTGATGTTGGAGTTTTTCATACCGGACATTAAAGTCAAATTACATTTAAAGCACAACATGCATAACTTCACATACCGAATAAAAGTCTTGTGCAGTTTGATGACTCTGGGTCTGAAACTGAAACTGAAACTGTTTTATTTGATTAAACGCCTAATTTTACACATAGTATATTCACTGGCGTTGTACATTAAATTATAAAAAGAAAAAATCATGATAAACTATATACATAATGGTATCAAACAATGAAACACGACATATTTGACAAAATTACTGTACAGTGCAAATTACAACATAGCGTATAAAGCATACGTCGATCACACTACATAGTAGAGTATACTCAGCGTCTCTACCATATTCAATCCACCAACAGAGAAATAATCAGAATCATGATTCAAAGCTTTTAAAAAACAGTGTTTTGAGCTTTTTCTTAAAAGTGTCTACCGAATCAGAATTTCTCACTTCTACTGGTAGTTTGTTCCATAGTTTCGGCCCTACAGTTTGAAAACTTCTGTCGCCAAATGTTTTACGTTTGTTAAATGGTACCTCGTAACAACCTGTAACAGAGTCTGAAGACCTTAAACTACGTTTTGGTGCTTGCTCCGATAATAATTCAGTCAAGTAAGACGAAGCTTGGCCGATCGAACAATTAAACATGACAGTTAAAATGTTAAATTCAATTCTAGGTTTGATAGGAAGCCAATGTAATCGGAACAAAGCTTGTTTTGAACTGTCGTACTTGCTGAGTCTTAAAACGAGTTTGGCACACATGTTTTGTATCCTTTGCATTTTCTGAATTTCACAGTGAGGAATACCATACAATATTGCATTGCAATAATCTATATGTGAAATGACCAGTGATAATACCAGAATTTCAGTAGCCTCTTTAGTAAGGTATTTTCTAACATTTTTGATTCTAAGATAATTAACCATTGCGGTCTGACATTTTCTCTTGACATGATCCTTAAACATAAGATTTTCATCTAAGAATGCCCCTAGGTACCTTATACAATGTACTGATTTGATTTTGTCACCAGCAATGTCAATTTCTGTTATTGAACATTTGTCAAGTTGCTGTCTACTACCGAATAAGATGAATTCTGTTTGTCAAATACTTTTTGAGATATGCATGACTCAAATTCGGACTGACGGACGGACGAGGGCAACATAAGTGACGCTCTCCCCTCCCCCTCTCCCTCCAACGTCCCCTCCCCAACCCCCTCCCACAAAAAAATCTAAGAAGAACACAAATGCATAAATCAAGCAGTAATATTTTCCTCCTCAACATTTTTATTTCAAAATTTAAAACTTACAGTGAAAAAGCGATTTCTGCTGGCCCAGTATTTGTATTAAACTACTTTGACCTATATAAAATTGCAAACTCAAAAACATTCAAGATTAATCTTAAACATTTCTAAGAATTAGAACTGAATATCATCAATGCTACAAATCTTTAATCGCAAAGAATTTCTGTATGTAATTTCATGTTAGCCACGTCTGTCTTGTCTTTAGTACAGAAGAGACAACAGTCAATGAATTCTCTTTGCCTTAAAGAAAGCAATATCTAAAAAACGCTATAATATCACGAGAATCTTTACATTTCCGTGAGGACAATGTCTTAAGTCAGAAAAACGTCTCAAATTTTCCATTATGTGAAAGCATTGTTTTAAGTCAGAAAAAAAAAAGTCTCAAACTATCCATTATGTGAAAGCATTGTCAATCTCGGCACGTTGCACCGCGGTCTGTCCATTTTATTCACATACTGGATAGTTTTTGGCTTTTCTCCTTTACATAAAAATATTATGAACTCTTTTTTGCATCACTTGTTTAAAAACAATCAGTTTTCCACATTACTACATCTCGTTTTGAAGTTATCGCTTCTCGAAAATGGCGATGGAGTGCAACTTGAAGCATAACCGGAATATATTAGTGAGTTTACGAAGTTGTACACCATTCAAAGATACCTATCATTGTATTTTGCTGCAGTTAAGATAACAAGTAGCCATCTTGTAAGGTCATGTGTATTGTATATCAATATTTCATTCACATGTTTTAAACTTGAGACAGTGTGAAACACAAACAAACGTCAAATCTGATTCAAAACAAGTCAAGAGTATATACTGCAAAATATTCATCATTAAACTATATCAGCCAAGATTATGTTAGGCGTATATGCATAGTAATGCACGTTTTAAAACTTAGCTGAACATTTCCTATATTGACTAAAATTAATTAATTTTGCTTCTGATATATTTTACAATGAAGAATCAACAGTATCGTGTCTAGATATATGCTTATAGACTTTTTTTTCAATATTCATTCATCATAATATTTACATGTTTATAGAACTGCAGTGTATACATCAACGCATCTGAGTCCGAAAAGTACACAGATGACTCGTGGATTGGCGTGCCAGTTAGTGTGAGGGACTACAACAAGGAGAAAATAACTTATGGCAAGGATGATTCCATACCGGGAAAATTTTCATTGAGTGCAACTACAGTGCAGGCAATACATATTAATATGCTATTAAACATATTATTATTAAAATGCATTGGTTTTGTTGTTTTTGTATTCTAAATATAACATATGAATATGATAATAATCTCTCAAATATGAAATGAACAACACAATGCTAATTTACATTTTTATCAACAGCAATATTGCAGTAACACAAGATCAAAATAAAAGATGGCCACTAATAGATATTTAACCCAGATGTCATCACCAGTAACTACATTGTCAAAACCCGTTTTGCTGTATTTTGGGTACATGTTCATAAGTTGTTTGCCATTGTTACACGGGTCTCCTTTTGTTCATCTGTTAACAAATGGGGTATCCATCTTTCATTTATTTTTCTAAGTTTTAGGTGATTCTTCAAAATTCCATAAAGTCGCGCTAACGACAAGTTTGTCATTCGGGACAATTGCCTTACGGTGAATCAGGCATTCTTTTTTTTTTAGCAAATTGCGGATTGTTTCGATGTTACCTTCCGACGTAGTTGTTGCAGCATCTTTGTGTTGCTGCTGTCCGGTCCTAAATTTAGCTACCAGCCTACAAATAGTCCTGTGAGACATTTGACCCTCCCCATAAATGTCGCACACCTCACGGTGAATATCTACAGGCCACATGCCGAGCAGCGAGCTACCTTTTATGTTTGACCTAATTTCAAACACATTTTCAGCTCTTTTCCTAATCATTTTGTGTACAGTGTAATGAATGTAGGGATAATACACGTTTTTTGTGTATTAACGTCTGCAGAAGCCCGCGGGATTGTTTGTGACCAAGACCGAAGCTATAAAGCTATGTACACTGTACCAAGGTCAGTGAACGTGCGAGCGAGATATTTACCTTTATTATACCTCACTTTTGCCTACAATGGTAAAACCCCATTACCCAAAAAAAAAGATATTTTGACTATCAGAAACATTTTCAACCTTTCTGACACGTGACCAAGCGAAAGTGACTGTCAGGTCATGTGACCGCGCTGATACTATGAATGTCATATAAGGGCAAATAACTGCTTCAATTCTTTTAGCCAAATGATTGCCTCCCTTGTAGACAATGTCATATTATCACGTTTCAATGTGTACACAGGTGATTACCGCGCTAAAGATGAAACTGTTGAATTAGATGAATTAAAAACTTTTTTATGTGCTTAATTTTGTTCGGTATAATAAAATAAATATCATATGGCAGCGTGTGTGACATTGATATTGTCAACCCTCGAAACAGAATGTCACTACTCGGCTTCCGCCTCGGGTGACATTCTGCCCTCGAGTTGACAATATCAATGTCACACACGCTGCCATATGATATTTATATAATGTTACGATTCAGTGATCATTCTATCTACACGAGGTGGTTTCGTGTACACATGGCACAATTTCCGCGAAATAAAATACGCATGACATTATTTTTGGAACACCCCTCGTATAGATATAGAATTGTGAATGTGGATCTGCTCCTTTTGTCCCCATCTGAAGAGAGCGTAATGCAGATATCAAGTAAGGTACAAGTTCCCCAGTTAACCTCTATAATGCCACATATTATACTAAAAATTGATATTTCCTGCACAATCACTCCTTGGTTATATAACCGAACGTGTTTGCAATATTAATGAACGATTCGGCAAATTTGGAGCTCTAAGTTCTCTAACTGAGATTTGCTGTATAGCTGTATACATAACACTTCAAAATCGGAACAAATCATAGCTTTTGATTAACTTCAACAAAACCCTCCGAATCAGATGTACACCGCACGACATAATTTTCTCAGGCAATTATTCTGCGGGACATTTAACAGCTTCATGATGTTTAAAGTAATGTAAATGCCATGCATAACCTTTTAACGTAGGGTAATGCCATTTCGTTTCGTCCTGTTATTATAAAAATAATTCATGTTTTAGATGCATCTCGCAGATCAGAAACGAGGTAAATAGGCGGCGTACTATACATAACTAAGTTTGAAAACAGAATGTAAAAATCGTAGCAATATTTCACTTTCAGTTTGTTGTGCAAGTGTTAGCTAATTTGATCACACCTGACTTTGTTGACCCAACACTTGATGGCAATCATATATTCATAATGTATGCTGACACTACCTGGAGGACAGAAATATATGCCGAGGCTCCAGAAAATACGTGAGTGCAGCAAACTATTTGATTTCGGAGAAGTAAAAGTGATCTATTTTGTGAAACTACATAAACTTTTAAATAAATATCATATTTTTTGATGGCTGAGCACTGTCCTTATTGCAGCATATTGTATATTTCTATACTTTCAAGGGATCTTCTAATTATCCAAATAGGAGTCTTGGATTGCCGTGTGGCGGCCGTGAACAGTGGTATATCTGGCGGCCAACGGCTTGAATGCCTTGATTACTTGTTAATTATTTAAATGGAACTGAAACCAAGACCTAATATTAGGGGACAGTTTTCTTCAGCTTTTTTTTAAGATAACATCATTGTGAGCCATTAGTCATGATACAAATATGGTATTTCTCAAAGATACTTATGTTAAAACCATTAAACGTATGTGGTATTATAAAATCAATGATATCGTCGTAAATTTTACTTTTCCTGACATTGATAATAATACTGTTTTTAAAGTGTTAGACGTCTGTTATGGTGATACTGTTCTGATAATACTTCGACATGTGCATCGTCAATTAAACACGTATTTTACAGCACCCTAGAGGCTTTCACGGCGTTTGGGATTCAACGTGAAGCATTGAATGTGTCTTCATTAAAACAAGATACAAAACGGCCACAAGTAAAGTATGCAGTAATGTCATGGAAACCATCTCTTGGTGAAATTGGGAGACATATAGCATGCGTCAGTGCAAGTGATAGTACTGGGTAAGCATTCAGAAGGCAGTCAAAGTATTATGTCCCCTTAGTGGGCATATTAAAATCGAACTGTCCGTCCGTGTGTGCGTACGTACGTCCGTCTATGCGTCCGTGCGTCCGTGTAAAGTCTTGGGGGAATTTGAAATAACTTAGTATAAATGTTCACCATAATGAGAGAATGTGTCATGAGCAAAACCCAGACCTCTAGCTCCAAGGTCAATGTCACACTTAGAGGTCAAAGGTTAACATGGTCTGTTTCGTGTCCGGTCTATAACTCTGCCATCCATGAAGGGATTTTAAAATAAGTTGGCATTAATGTTTATCATAATGAGAGGATTGTCATGAGCAAAACCCAGACCTCTAGCTCCAAGGCCAATGTCACACTTAGAAGTCAAATGTTAACAGGTCTGTTTCGTGTCCGGTTAATAACTCTGCCATTCATGAAGGGATTTTAAAATTACTTGGCATAAATGTTCCCCATAATGCGCAAGATTCAAACCCCTCGCTCCAAGGTCAAGGTCACATTTAGAGGTCAAAGGTTAATATTGTCTGTTTCTTCTCCGGTCCAGAACTCTGCCATTTATCAAGAGATTTGAAAATAACTTGACACAAATGTTAACCATATTGAGATGGTGTGTCACGCGCATGACCCGGGTCTCTCAAGTCATGGTCAAGGTCACAAAAATGATTCATACCTAAACTATTCTGTCAGTGACATATTTTGTGCAGACAAACGGAAGCATTCTTGGGCACGCTTCGGGGCCATTTGTAAGTGACAGCTCATGTTTGGTAGTTGAGACAGTTTTAATGTATTAAAAGGTATTAAAGGCAGTTATTGGATGTTTAAGGCAGTTTTCATGTGTTTAAGAGTGTTTAAGGCATTTTTTCCGAAAGTTCACAAGGGCATTTTTGTGATAAATCTATCTTTTTCGTGTCTTTCAGAACGGTTCTTTGTCTGCATTTTTTTTCTGTTTAACGGAGACTTCCTGCAACAAAATACGTGTGAAATTTTATCAACGTGATTCCTGATTATAATATCTCTTAACACACTCGCCTGGACCACTATGATTACTTTCCCTGTAATGTGAGACATCAGACGCCTACTGAAAAGCAAGTTCACTCTTTAAGTTGCACTTTTTTCATTTACTTATAATATTTACAGAGTGGATTCGGCAGAGGAAAGGTGCTTCATTTTGGACGTTCAAGGTGCGTTCTACGTTATTTTTACTTGCATAACAAGTTTTATTTCCGACACGTTATCCTGCTTGTGTATATAATTTATGTCACTGGCGTTTCTTTAACCTTTATTAGAATTAATTCTTATGTACAAAATACTATTAATCGTTTATAAGTATGCAAATGTTCCTTCCTTTCTTTTTATCATATGAGTTTTATTTTAATTTCAGTTGATGCATTCAACCATACCACAAAAGTTACAGCGGTATGTGCACGTTTGCGTATGGGAGAAATAAAAACATTATTGTTAAGTTATGACGTTATAAAAGTCATAAAAGGATAGGTTTTGCGTTACTCTCAAACAAGTGATTTTACACAGGTACTTAAGGTTGCACCACTCGTTAAACTATTGCATCTGGTAGTCACTCGAAGTAAGCTAATTCTATAATACATTGCCTGTTTATCATTAGATTTTAACAGCCTTATGCTAAGACGGTCCCACCCTTATCCACATTTTAGGTTGATTGCAATGTGCCCATTTTCGATGTACACATACTTTTGCCATTGATACCTTCAAACATGGCCAATAACAGATAAAACTTTAACTGTTATCTCACGAAGTCATATACGAGGGGTGATGTAGAATCACTTCTACTCGTATATTATATAAATAACTGACTTATATTTACATTTACTTTACTGCTCTATAAAACTGTTGTTTTTGTAATTGGTGGCTGTTGTTTAGTAAACACTGCTTTAACAATTGTCCTCTATGATGAACTATTTCATAGTTAATATTCAGATGCAGACATTTTTCAATCGTACGCTGCGGATTTAGTGTATGTTCGACCCCAAAATTATAAACTGTTTCGAAATATTGTTTGTTTTAGCAACTCTTGTTCCCAAATTTCTAATTTGTTTGATGAATAATCTGGAAGCAATTCTTTACTTGCATTATCAGAGACGATATTTAGAACTGTTGCTTTCGAGTATTACCAGTTTTTATTTCATTTCAATATTTATGATCTTTACTAGGAGAGAAAACAGATGTATAAAATAAACGCAAAAAATATCGTATTTCATATTTCTTCTTCTTATTTCCAAACAGTTATTACAAACTGTAGAAGGCTTCTACTAAATTTTACTACAGATCGTCCGCATTTTTATAACACAAAAAATAACACGAGTTTTAAAACCCTTCTAAACCTTGGTCTGACACATACCGTATTCTATGGGATGCAGTTTATAAACTACAGTACATTAAACATAATGCTTATTTCAATCAGATATTTGTGAAATGTGTTAGTAAGTTTATCAAAAGATAATACAATGTAAAAATCATAAAGCACAGTGTATGTTTAGTGATTGACTCTCTACGCTTTCCTATTAAACGTGCGATGACTAATAAAGTTAAAGACTCTGTGATGCTTTTCTTCTAAAATCTACAAGAAACGAATGGAGGAAGTAGAATTATGTCTATCCCATACCCATTTTTGCCTCTTGATTATAACAAAAATGTGCCGGCTCTTGCCATGTTTACTGTGCTCTGTTATTCCGGGAAATCTACCCTTACCTTTAACCTTTTAGGGGAAGCCCTACTTTGTCGACATACCATCACCGGATCAGTTTGTGAACTGCAAAATAGATGCGACATGTGTTGTTGCAATATATGTCAAATCAACGGTGTAAGTTATATTATTTACATTCAGAATTCTATCGTAATTTTATGTTTGTTTTGTTTGTTTTGGATTTAACGCCGTTTTTCAACAGTATTTCAGTTATGTAACGGCGGGCAGTTTACCTAACCAGTCTTCCTGGATTCTGTGCCAGTACAAACCTGTTCTCGCACGTAATTGCCAACACCACCCCACCCCACTGTGAATCAGAGGTGGAGGACGAATGACATCAGACACAATGACTTTTATCAAACCGTCACAGAGAACATACAACTCGCCATGGGATCGAGCTTACGACCTGCTATCCGTAGACCTGCACT
>NW_026459652.1:0-24658 GCF_021730395.1 Mercenaria mercenaria
CGACGTGTATGACCCAAGATAGTTTGAGTAAATCTTCGTCATTAACGGTCTTGTTAAGCGTGTAGATCTACCGATATCACTACTGCTACAACCTGGACCACATGGACCTTTGCCTAACACCCACCCAGTAATAAGCTCAATGGTCACCTACATAAATTACACAGAAAATAGGGTATACATCTAACATGCTTTCTAAGTTTGATATGACATGCAAACTGAATTCATAACAATTTAATAGAATTAATACATACATTTTCTAAAATTTAATTTCATACAAAATTATAGAACAAAAGTGAGCTCGGACACATTCTGATTTTGTTTGAAAACTCCATTCATAGTGGGTCGTATAACAGCATATTATAATATACAAACGAAGTATGTTCGCCAATCCTCAATGCTTATATAATCACGGTGGAGCAAGAAGTATAACAGTAACATAAGTACTAGCATTACAACATAAGCAATAGCATTCCACTCTACACAACACAAATTATAATAGTATCGCCAGAGCTGAAAGTGATGACAATGATATAGTAGTAACAGCAGTATCACAGCTATAACTGTTGACCGTTATGTATAATACCAACGGCAGAATTGCAGTCATATATTATAATAACTCAGCATTACAGTTATAACAGTATTGCAGCTTTTGACAGTCATATAATAGTACAGTCAGCAGAATAACATCTGACTATAACAGTAACAGCAGTATTGCAGAAATAACTGTTGACAGTTATAAAACATCATAACACGATCCGATTAATTTCCTATTTAACAAAGAAGGTTTTATTATGCAACGAAATCATTGTTTGTACGTTACAAGTATTACGTCATAGCGCTAAACGTCATAGGGGTGCGCTAGAAAAGAAAAACACGCAAATCAAGCAAATTTTAGTGGTGTCTACGGTGTTCTAATAGGGCCATCGTAGTTTCGCGCTGTCGTCCTTAGGGCGAAATCGCGAAAACACGATGCATTGACGCGAAAACACGATGCAATAGAGTGAAAATACGATGCGATAAAGCGAAAACACGATGCCAAACATATCGCGTTTTCGCGGTATTAATATCGTGTTTTCGCGTTTTCTCCCTCGGTCTCTCATCGTGTTTTCGCCTTCGCGATTAATAGAGCGAAAACGCGATATTTTTCGCATCGTGTTTTCGCGATCTTTTATCGTGTTTTCGCGTTTTCGCCCTACTAACCTCGAACGCGAAAACACGAAAACACGAAAACACGATGGGAGATCGAGGGCGAAAACATGATATTTTAATATCGCACTTTCGCTTTCCGGTTGGACATGCGTAATCATGGAAGACGAATTAGACCAGCGTAGCTAGGAGTATTTTTTTAGCCGGTTTTGTCGTGTTCTCTTCAAGAGATATTGAGGCATTTTGCTTAACTTCTGCGGTTTATATAATGTGTAAATACGTTTAAATGGTGAAGTATTTGAAACATGTAAAAAGCATACGTTGAAACACTGACGCACGTGTATGGATTGAGCAATGATAACTTTTAGTTGGGAAATAAGGAAATTTTAGTTCATTTTATCTGCAAACCGGATCCTGTTTATTTTATTTCTAGGAATATCACCTGATCAAATATTCTCCTCCTGTATTTGACTGGACTTAATTCAAGGATATGGGATCACGTGATTAAAATGCACAGATACAGATACTGAAATACATAAAGGTAAAAGTTGTATGTTTGTTGCTTGGCGTTTTATGTTTCTTTCAGACATATCCCGATCTGGAGCCATTTTATGGTTTTTTTTGACGTTATATTAGTGTATTCAGAACGGGGATCTCGTGCGATCGGAAAAAAGATTAATGGCGACATATACCAAACTGTTAGACCATGTCTGAAGGTCACAAAAAGATATGTCGCCAGTCCGAGTTCCGCGACTGGACCGATATATGACGTCATCAAAATGGCGGCTAAGTTTGAAAAAATAACTTTGCGTATTTCGTTATTTATTTATGTCACACAGCAAAACTTCATCTTATCATCTTTGGTTTTCCATCCTAGAATATTTGTTGTCAATGTAATAACAATACTGAAGTATATAAACAATTAAATAATGTGAAATAATAAAATTATATCTTACCCCACCCACTTTATTTTAACAGATTATTTTTTGCTAAATATATTTGTTTGTTATATGCTTTACTATCAAAATATACAAATATCATCAAATCCCAATAGTGTTATAGCTGTTTATGTGTGCTCTATGTCTCTGCTTCACATGAACACAATACCAATTTGCTGGCCCACCATTCATATCGCGTTGAACTCCACAATGACTTTAAACATTCGCACTAATTCAAATACAATGATTAGAATTCCTACCTTTCTTCTAACGTTTCTTTCCCGATAGATATGTTTTATATTGATAGAAGCCTTTCAAAAGTCAGGATTAATAGTTTCCATAGGATCTCAAAATTTTATTGAACAATAATGGAGCAATAAACTTTCCATTGTCCATAGTTTGGATTGTTACCTTCATTTTAAAAATACGTCGGTCATTTTAGCCAAGTCTATGGCAAGCAATTTGTGAGAAGGAAACACTTTTCATGATGGCCATCGTCTGGCATTCTTGGAACCCTTGAAAATTCTGCGATAATTTTATCAATTGTCAAGGGCTTTCACAACATTTAATAAGTTAAACATTTTTGGAGAATTCTCATAACAGTTCTACGACAGAATTCTTGCTATCAAAAGTGCCTTTCCTGAAATCACAATTGTCAACGGCAAAGAACATATGGCGACCATCTATAAAGTTTCTTGGAATATAGGCATCCTAATTAGAGAACGGCTGTCGTATATTATTATTAGCTATCTGATTTTAATGGGGTAAGAGTAGTCTACTTAACTACATAACCCGTGTAAGGAGTATTCTTGATGTTTAATGTATAGTACAGGCTGCAACGTGTAAATATTATAAGTTATAACCACGAATAGTTGCAGTAGGTTTGTGGATTTATGCGTACATGTAAGGGTCGAGCACTTAAGATTATGTGATGAGTTGAGAACGTGACTGTCCTTGACATGTTCAAATTGTCATTCTTGCTTTCCGCGAAAGGACCCAGAATCAAACAACGTAGATAACGTGCAATGAAATAGGTATGGACTTCCCAATATGATCTTGATAATCAGCAGTAACTGTTACTGGTCCTGTAAGTACCAGTCTGAGGGAAGAGTATTATTTTCCCCTAAAGAATTTAGCTGTAGAGGAAAGTTCTTGTATGTTAACCTTTTCGTCCAAATTCTGAATTGCTATGTATTCGTTTCATCGACAATTGTTTGGCATATTTTGTGTTTACTTCTGAATTTAGACGTATTTGAAATATTGTAAGACTTTTTGATTGCCGTTTGTAATTTTTCACTCACAGAGCATTGGCCTCTTTCAACAACTAATATTTGCGATTGCCTGTCTTGACAGAAAACAGACAGGCTCTTTATACGCCCGAAGGGGGCGTATTATATTATGACGCCGGTGTCAGTATGTCCATCCGTCCTTAAGCAATTTCGTGTTCACTCTGTAACTCTTGAACCCCTTGAAGAATTTCGAAGAAACTTGACAAAACTGTTCACCACATCAAGACAATGTGCAGAGCCTATAGTTTGGATGACATGCTTCAAGGTCAAGGTCATCCTGAGGGATCCAATGTCATATGACTCCTGTTTCGTGTCCGCTCTGTAACTTTTGAACTGCTTGAAGAATTTTAAAGACACTTGGTACAAATGTTCCTCACATCAAGACGACATGCAGAGCGTATGTTTCGGATGGCGGCTTCAAAGTCAAGGTCACACGTAGGGGTCAAATGTCATACCTTCGGGCGTATATTGTTTCGCATTGCGGTGCTCTTGTGTCCTAAAAGTATCATTATAGGGGCGTTTGTTTATTTTCAGTCACATTTGACCCTATTGCTTTAGCAAAAATAACCGTTTCGTATCTGATTTTAGCGCAATCCATTGTGTCCCTACTGACGCGGCTCTATCACAATCTCTTTACCAAGGTGCAAAGTCAGTCTATGTCAGAAAAAAAACCACGATCATCATATTAAATGCGTTCTCAAATGGTAGAAAAGACTGTTGCATAAGCGTTAGTGCACATTTTACAAGTACGTTTAACATATCATACTCGTACATAGTTTCTATATCGTGCAAAATTGTGCTACTGGAGCTAATTCGATACATATTTACAGGGATAAAACAATAATATTTAAAATAATAAAGAGAAAATATTAACGAACATGTGTTAAAACATTGTCAAAAAAATGTTAGAAGCAAATTTATTGATGTGCTTCATACAGCGGCTTAAACATTTCTGAAATGATTGTAAATGCTTCACCAACATCATGTCAATTTTCACTGAATGCTGTGTATATTTTACGGCAGAGTGATATTTCATGGTTAAAGAGTTTCGCGACGACACATCAATTTGAATGGGTCAATAGCGAAGATATATGTATGTCACAACAGCAACGAAATGTAGAAAGTAACTTATAAATGTGAAAGATAAATTAGATATACAGTTATACTCTTTTATTCTGTAGTTATGTCCAGCTGTGTAAAATAGCAAGACAAGAGGTCACTAGAAAGAAGAAAGTTCACTCATTCGGAAAGATACGTTAAAAAGTCCAAATGTAGAATTATATTACAGTCAATTAGTATACAATGTTTGAAGGGTCTTGAGTACAAGTCCCTGCGAGATGATGGTGCTTTTGGTTACAAGTTTGTCTAATCTATAATTACTGTTTTCAGTTATGTAAGATTATTACCAGTAGATAATTATCAAAGGTTTCTATTTTTGATTTACATTTCATACGATGCAGCATAGAAATAACTTCCTCAAAGCGTTTCCTTTATTTCACGTCCCTTTAAAGATGTATTATGCCCACCTTTTACATAAATATTTCAGCACTGCATATTGGTCTAAATCTAGAAAATCCTCATAAAACATCTTTACCTTGGCTAAGTATATAAAATAACTGTGTATACTGCAATCACAATTAAATGTTTATAAAGTAATAACCATTTGTTTCACACAAACTTCCAGAGTTTTAGAAGCGTAATATATTCATACTGTGTACTTACACATTAATTAGTATGTAGTATTTAAACCTTACACACTACCTTTTATACTCGCAAACATGTATATTTTATAATTCCATAAATGATATGCGATAATTGTTCATATACATGTATTCTAATATGAAATTTGGGCATAATATATCTTTAATATTGTATAAATGACGTTCCTTTAAGGAGGTAGGTTACCTTCATATTTGTATGTGCGCATGTCCAACCGGAAGCTAACGTGACGATTTACGACAACGTTTACGACAAACTAAATGTGTTTGTATATTCATTCTTCTGAAAACAAATCATGAACTTGTCTTCGATCTGATGCTTTATGGTTTAATAATGCAGAAATAATGAATAAATTGCCGCAGAAACGCTTCAAAACATTGTTGCCTTAAAATGACATCATTGACGTCATGACGTTACGTGTCAGTTACCGCGCAAAATTAATAGCTTTTATCTTGAAAGTACGTAATTCTGTACATTTTCTTTATTTTAACTATTTTCAAATAACCATTATTTGCTGAAATATTTTTATGAGTCTTTTGCTCTGAATAATAATCAATATTTTGCTTCTTTTATGTAGTTATATTGAAATGTTATGCGGAATGTAAGAAAATGGATGATGGCAACCAATGTTATTTGGAATATAGTTGGGTAAAAGGTTACTTGTTACGGCCATTTTCAAATAAAAAGTCTAGCAGTTTGATTTGTAATACCTATTTTTCAGGTTCCATTGATAATTTGTTACTTACATACTAAAACTAAGATCAAAGATGTTCAAATTTCAGTAGAAAATTGTGGTTTCTTAAATTGAATTGATGTTACCATGGAAACGAAGCCCGTGACCTATGTATCTAAATGTAAAATTCAAAAGCGTTGACACTGGTCTATTTAAGAAACACAGCTTCGGCTTTTTATTTTCATTTCAACAATATCCATGAGAATAATAGCAGCACGCTGAACGATTTTTCCATGAAAAATGGCAGACGAGGGGTACTGCTGTACGTATTCTAAGCTATGAAATTTGTTTGAATAAATGCAAATAGCACGAAAATGTAACCTGCGTTAGAAATAATATGTTTTAAAGCTACATCAACCAGAAAGATAATCTCATTCAATATTTTTTTAAAGAAATTACGATAAACAGCAAGATATAAGCTATTTTAAACATCTCTGTTGCCATGGTTACTTTAAAATTTAAGAAAAATAGGGTACCATATAAAGTGCTTGGTATTTTGCTAATAATATTACCCAAATATTTCATGTTGGTCATTAACAGAATGACACTGAAGCCGTCGAAAACCCCTTTTTTATACATAGTTGTTTAAAAATAAGAGAAAATGCGTTACCATGGAAACACGAGCCCCGCGACATATACATTTTAAGCTTATATTAGAAAGATAACGTGCATACCAGTAAAATTATCAATTATGCAGACTTCTACGGATATCAATGAAACTAAAATACACTGAAAAGTGTTTAATATCCATATTTTCCTTCTTCTTTCAATATGAAATACCTTTGGAGGGTCATGTTCTTCAAACCTGGATAAAAATTGAACTTGAAGGGACAGAGACAAACGAAATTGAGATTGTAGCAGTTAAAACTTCATATTACACGAAATACAAAAACATGCTGCGGTTCAACTAATTTGAGTTTACCCTTGTAACAAGGTATCCTACCTCCTTAATTCAAAATAACATAATGCTAATGATAGTTATGTATGTGTACGATGTACGCTACAAACTTCACTTTCAGCAGCAAAAACAAACAACTCCTATCAATAATTTGAAGATGATGATAGATTTAATTTTAAAAAATGGCTGCCATTTTGATGACGTCATAACTCGGTCCAGTCGCAGAATTCAGACTGGCGACATGGCTTAGAATGAACTTCTGACATTACGAAACAGATTGGTATATGTCGCCATTAATCTTTTTTCCAATCGCACGGGATCTAAATTATGGCTCTAAGCGAATACACTATATCTCTTTTCGGCTAAAACTTTCTACTTCGTTTAAACACTTAAAAATGAACATAATAGTCATTGCCTCTACATTATTTAAGGTATTTGGACTCAGTAGGACGTTTATGCTAAAAAGCCATAAAGCTTAAGAAACAGCATAAACCAGCTCCAGACTGGCCCTGCGTTCACCCGAGTAAATGCAGCTTACTGCATTTAAACAATAAGAAGACAAGTTTCTCTAACACAAGACTATGTTGCACTAAGTGACTCCTGGAGTGGGACCAGTTTGATCCTGGTGCCATGATTTGAATATTGTTCGTAAGTGTCTGGTAGACAATGATGCACACACTTAGGTGACCTACAAAACACGAGTTTTAGCATATTTCGTATATTTCGGTATCAGTACATCTGTATCCATGTATCTTATCCAAATTCTGTCATTACCTACCACGTGATCCCATACCCTGAATTTTTGGCATATCAAGGGTTGAGTGGTACAATGTGCCAAATGATATGTATCTAAAAAAGGTACATTTGTATGTACCTTTTAATTAAGGTTCGACAATACGTGATTCCGATTATCATACTCAAGCATACAATGAGACTTACACTATAGGTTGAACACAACAGAGCCATAATTCTTACTACCAACGATAAATCGGCAATCAGATCCTATCTTTAGGATGCGTGTACATTTCTAACATATATTTATCAAAACATCGTGTTTTTGCGGTTTCGCCTTCGCAATTGAGAGGGCGAAAACGCGAAACAAGATCGCGAAAACACGATGAGAAAAATATCGCCTTTTCGCGTTATTAATATCGTGTTGTTTTTGCGTGTTTGCACTACTCAAAGCGAAGGCGAAAACACGATGGGAGATCGAGGGCGAAAATACGATATTAATTGCGCGAAAACGCGATATTTTTGGCATCGTGTTTTCGCTTTATCGCATCGTGTATCCGCATCAATTTCGCAAAACCACGATGGCCCTAACGGAAAACCGTAGGTGTCGCAAAGGGTGTTATCAATCTGACTAAAGTACATCTCCTATTATGCTACGCTTAGGATCTTAAGTCGAGCTATTGATAGCCTCGTTCTGACGACCCTTCCGCTAGCCAATCAAAGGCTTATTTACAACATTTTGCAAGCTTAAAAAACCTTGGTTTTTGATAATAACAATTCTCATATCGCAAAATGTCAGATAGCCGGTTAGCTCAGTCGGTAGTCGGTAGGGCACTTGCTTAGTAAGCGAGGGGTCCTGGGTTCGAGCCCTGGACTGACTGTAGATTTTTCTTACTCTTTGACATTCGAACAAGTCGTCTGATTGGTTCAACTAAAAATAGATTTGCGAAAATAAAAAAAGCAATATTTGTAATCCAAAATATACAGAAGACGAATGTGAATGGGTCATCCTCAGATCTTCATTTAGAAGATCAAGTACTTTAGTCAGATTGAGGGTGTTATAATTAATGAATTCTCAAAAAGCGACTTTCTCTTAAATAAAATCATTGCTTGTGGTTCAAAATATTTACTATGCCCTCGTAATATAATTGCTTTGCATTTGATCTCCAAATTCGACGACCGTAACAGCAGTAATACGCTATAACTCTTGGAGGTTACATAGCACTAACAGCAATAGTACAGCTTAAATGGTTACGCACTTCATTTCTATTTAAAGTGTAAATTCAGCTGAATTAGATGTTTGTGTGTGTGTGTGTGTGTGTGTGTGTGTGTGTGTGTGTGAAAGATGTGAAAGAAATGATAGCTTTTCAACCTAATATAACAAACTCTTCCTGATACCAGTAGGAAATAATAACTTTCCAAATATGACTTTGCTTATTTTGACTCGGGCAGTGTTTTTAAGAAAAATCAAACTGCACGCAGGAGTTGCTTCCCTTTAACTTCAGAACTTCTCTACCTGTAGGAAGAATCAGAAATCTTTACAAACTTCAAAAATCTCTGCCTGTAGGTCTTGATTGAAGAAAAGAACCATCATTTTATTGGTCTGATTTCTTTATATCTAAAGCATCAATTTCAAATACTTATGCGGCATATTCATTAATTCAACACACTTAAATGCACAGCAGCCGGAAATGGCTTTTATAAAACATCCACTATGTGCAGTAATTTAAGATGCGCAGAATGCCACTTTAGAAAAAAACGTGGATTTATATTTGAAATTTAGTAAGAGGGTAGATTGAACTTTCAGTTGGCGTTTTCTGAGCACTCTTCATCGTATATATAAGTGTGTTAAAATTTAGTAAATATCAAACACTGTTGAAACTAAATTTAATGTTTCGAATCTTTTTGGAAGCTGCTTTAAACTATTTATTGCCTCCTTTGTCATGTACAAGAGTTAGCAAGCACTTAATGCTGGATACGGTATGATAATATCAACCTTTTACTAACCAGAATATCATATGCAATATTTCCTTGTTTGCTAGTATAATGTGTTATTGCGGAAATATTTTTTCAGGGCTTGAAATTACAGTTTAAGTTCAACCAGATTCGAGTTGCGGATAATCTCAACACAACAGCGGTTAAAGATTAACCAGATTTGGGTAGCGGATAATATCAACTATATCGCTAAATGTTTATCTCGATTTGAGTAGCGAATGATAGAATGATAATCTCAATAGTACTACGGTTACAGATTCGAGTAGCGGATAATCTAAATCGTACTGCTGTTACAGTTGAAACAGCTCTAAATAGCGGATTATTTCAGTTGAATTGCAATCAAAGTTTCACCAGATCCTTTCCGTCGGCTTGCTTCTCCATTGTATATCTCATAGATCCGCCATAAAACTGTCCCTCCTCAGCTTGCACATGTTGATGAAGCAGACTTGAAAAGATCACAGCGACGAAGAGAATGTACATTGCTGTAACAATTGTCATTTCTGAAGAAACAAAAAAAAAAGATTTTGAATGAAAAGTCATTAACTGGCTATTCTTTATATCAGTTATAGTGTTGTTTGAAGAATTTGATAGTTAAAGCTTTGCAGAAATATACTCATTTGTTATGGCGGAAACCATAAAGGCGTTCAAAATGACCACCTCATTTGGGCTTAGACACTTGTATAGATTTAATGCTATAAAAACACTTTCACATAGAACTACCACATAACAAAAAGTCAAGTTGGAATTAACAGTTACGTTCCAGAACATCCAACAACATAATTAATGTAATGGAAAGCTCAGTCCTACCGGAAAAAAGACAAAAAAAAAAAAAACAACAACATAGCAACAAGTTAGAAAGCGATGTATGTTTAATTTTGTTTTCAGTATGTAAATGCTGATATACTACATATTGCAGCTGTTTAATTTCAAGAATTCAAATTTATCTTATACACTAGAATGAAAATACCTTTGCAGAAAGTTGAGCAGTTATAGATTCGCCTTAGACAACATCTAAAAGTATTCTTGATCAAAATGTTATAATTAAATATTGCAAATTGTTTTTTAAGTCAATATTTCAAAATTTATTTTCGGGGGAAGGACCCCAGCAGCGGGAGTACCATTACCATATTCTCCCTAGCGCGTATGTAAAGCTTTTGAAAACCTGGGTACGCACAGAATAGCTAATCATTCTTAGATTTTAATAAAAAATAAACTCTTCTCTAAGTTAAAGGCATAGTTGAATGGTTAATTCAAGGTCAAAGTTGTTTAAAGTTTGTTTCATACACCACACTGATTTAGTTTGCCTGAAAATGATTTGAACATATCACCCTTGTTATCCGGATAATATAATACGAAATGCTGTGATAATTCCAAAATGCTACAAAATGGCAGATGAACGCTTCTGAAAATTTCAGGTATTTCGGTAAGTTACTGTGGTTTGATAAGAGATTTTAACCACCAGATGTTGCAAAAAGAAATAATGGTGATTTGTTTCCATGGAACTCAAACTATTTTACTGTATTTTTGTGAATACAATACATGTTAAATAGTTTACAAACTCCGTGTAAGTTTAGTTTGAAAATTCATAAAAAAAATTTAAGAGTTGCTTTTTTATGTTTGTAATTCACTGTATATAAGGCTCTACCATTTTACTATCTGACTTACCTTCAGTTCGGCTTTCTAACTTAGGGTTCTGAAATAAGAAATATAGCTTAATGTCTCTTTTTTAATACAGTTTTTATATGTAGTTTAATTCTAGGTATTTCATTAACATTGTTTAATAGTTTTAAATTGACTGATAGGTTTTATGTATGCATTGCCTCTTGTAGCTCTGTATAGAGCGGCTGTATGCTTTTTATATGTTAAATTGATTAATCTTCGCCACTACTTTCGGAGGTTTTCGTTAATTTACGCAATAATTGTTTCCTGAAAATATCTATATTATTAAAGTAACATATACAGTTAACCGATGACACGGTGGCGTAGTGGTAAGATGTCTGGCTTTCACGCACGTTACCACGGGTTCGAAAGCACACTAGAACAATTTAGTGTTATCGTTACCTGTTTTACTTTTACATTATTTTATATATCATACATCATAAATTTTAATTGTTTTCTCTTGTAGTATTTATTTTCAGGAACGCTGGTGACAAGTAATTTGTCTTTTTATCTAATAATTTGAAAACAATTTTTATTCCATTTTTCACAACGGGTAAATATGATAACATTTAATGAATGAAACATAAATATCACGATACGTTTGATCAAATAAGTGGTACGTTTGCATATAAAATTTGGGAAAAAAGATATGGTCAGACATATGACTCGAACCCACAATTGTGATATTGGCAGCTAAACGCTTTGTCCGCACAGCTACCTGCACGTGCGACAGTTTATCAATTAAGAATTATGTGTATGTTATGTGTTTATCGCTATTTATTTCGGAAACCGAAAATTAATTTACGGAGAAATACGGAATACTGATGAGTGCCAGGTCAATACTTACGGACAATACATTAATTTTGGTGTGGTAAACATTCTAAGGGGGACAATTTGTATGGAAAAGTTAACAAGTGTACTAAATCATTAAGTACAGTATCAAACTACTATCCGCTTAAAATGTTAACAAACCCCTAGCATACTTTATTTGTAAATATGGGTGTACCCCTCCCCCTGTGGAATCTACACATTTGGATGTATGTGTTAAAAATTTACATGTTCTAACGTGTTTAAATTTTTACCAAAATCTAGCTGAAAAGATACAGACGTATAAGCTTTAGAACCTTCTGACAGCTGACTGGATTTTTAAAACAGAATTTTACAAATATATAGACATTAACCCTTTTGATAAAATGTTTCAGGAACATCTGGTACTGACAATCTGTATAATATATTACCAGTTTGTAGCATTTTGGAGTTATCGCAGCATTTCGTATTATCCGGATAACAAGGGTGATATGTTTTTTTTTTCACAAACCAATTTACAGATATTAATTAAAACACAAAGACAGAAAAAAAGTACAATTTTAAAGATAATGGTGTTTTGTTTTCCAAAAAAGTGCTAACATATATTGCTACTTTTAGCTTAGTTCTTTTACTTATCAATGATATAGTGTTATGATGTAGAGTATAGTTACAAATGGTCGAGAGACTAGTCAATGCTTCATTTTGGCAGTTAATTTAGTCAGAATTCTAACACAACCCGATGTACCTCCCTATCAAACAAAGAAGACTGTGTGTTGGTAAGCAACATATGTATTTACACTACATAGTTAGTAGGTCATGGCGTCAAACGTCATAGCGGCGTCCTGTTAATTAAAAGAAACCAGAAAACAGGCAATTCTACTGCACTGGACCACATAGGGTTAATGAGATGAACATGTGATCTTATCACGTGACCAAGCAGAACCAAAAGTTTTCTTATCAGCGTGGCTGCAGATTTTTCTTCTCGGACTATTAATAAGTTTTTCTATCAATTTATGTGCATTTGTTGACTTTGTAAATCTCTAACGTTCGGATTATGTGACAGTGATTATGGATTATTGTATTTCTTGACATCTGTGAAGTGTTTAAACCTTTAATGTTTAGAAAGTACTTTTTCTTTGTGTTGGCTTATCAGCTGTACGGTGTATTCAATATGGGGGATCATAAAACTGGGCAAAGTACAGCAATTCCAGTAGGGAATTGTACTTTAACAAGCCCGCCAGTCGCTCAAAAATCCAGTACAATAGGTACTGAGGCGTACTGTGACAATTCGCAACACAAACTGTTGCCACAAGCACCAGAGTTTACGGACAGTAGGTCTTTAATAAACTCAAATTCGTTCCGCTTAAACAGCGCGCTTGACGACGGGAGTAAAAGCTCGCGCATGCGCACAAGCAACAAGAATGAAGACTTGAAAAGTTATGTTGATGCTGAATTCGCATCTACACGAGCGTTGCTGCAACAGCAACAGAACACTTTAACAGCATTAACAGAAACAATTCAGAAACTTTCATCTACCCCTTCATCCCGCAGTTCTGCAGCGACTAGACCAAACTTGCTGGGAAAACGCAGGTATCACGAACTGTCAGACTCTGAATCTGATGACTATGCACCGTCGAACTACACAGCTTACTCAAGTGATGATGAATCAGCTGTTGGGGATGAAAGAACAAGTAGGGGCGAAAGTGTTCTCACCACGTCACCGGGGAACATTGATTCGGGGAAGTTACAGAAACTTGATGAACTTTTTGTGGTAAAGACAAATTTCGGCCCCCCCCCCCCTCCCCCCATAAATGAAAATTTGGCGAAAACAGTGAACAGGAGTATTTCAAACAACTTTGATTTGAGACAAGGCTTACAAATGGGCGAAAAGTTTAAAACCCCGGAGAACTGTCAGTATCTATCAGTGCCAAAACTGAATGAAGAACTGTTTTCTGAAGACAGCATTGATGCTCAATACAAAAAGACCGATGCTACTTTTCAAAAGAATCAATTGCTCCTTACAAAAGGCATGATCCCCATCGTAAAAATGATGAACATTATGATTGAAAAGAAAACGGAAAACGAAGAATTGTTCGACTTGGCGACGGAAAGTATACAACTTCTTGCATATGCCCACAGGGATCTGTCTAACATTAGAAGGAAAATGCTAAAACCAGCAGTGGCTAAGAAATATCAAAAGCTCTGCACCCCCAGCGTACCACTAACATCGCAGCTTTTTGGGGATGATCTCGAAAAACAACTGAAAGCTATCACAGAATGCAAACGTATTGGACAGTTGGCGACTGCTGATGAAAAGAAACACAAAAAACGACGTTATGAATCGTACCATAAACGACATAACAACCCGTACAGGAGGCGGGCGCATGATGAACAGGCTGATACCTCTTTTTTATACCAGCGCCCATCTTACCGAGGACGCGGCAGAATTCCACGTCCGCAACAACAACAACATCATCAGCAGCATCAACATAAACATCAACAGAAGCACAACGCGCTGAAATAGTGATCTCTGATAGCGCAACATCTGTGAGTATAAACTGTTTGAAAAATACTCCTGAACATTTCCGTGCAGGAAACGTTTCAAATAATCTTGAAAGTTGAAAGTTGATCACTTCTGACACATATCTGCTTGACATTGTTAAAAATGGTTTTTCTATAGAGTTCAAATCTTTGCCAGTGTTATCTCCTGTTAGACAAAATGACAACTTTAACTACCAAGAAACTTTATTCATATCAAATGAAATTGAAAAATTACTAAAAATGGAAGTCATTGTTAAAGCTGATTTTCAATCATCACAATTCTTATCAGGCATTTTCCTCAGACCGAAAAAGGACGGTACCTACCGACTTATACTGAATCTGAAGGCATTAAATGAACACGTGGAAAAACATCATTTTAAAATGGAAACGTTAAAAACGACACATAATCTTGTTAAACAAAACTGCTTTTTCGCGAGTATCGATTTTGCACAGGCTTATTATAGTGTCCCTGTTTCAAAAAGGTGTAGAAAATTTCTTAGGTTTATGTGGAAAGGACAGATATACGAATTTACTTGTCTCCCCAATGGTCTCTCAACAGCACCCAGAATTTTTACAAAATTGCTTAAACTTATGTTTTCATCTCTCAGGAAAATCGGTCATTTGAATGTGGCCTACATTGATGACAGTTTATTGCAGGGTGATTCAAAGCTCCAGTGTAAAAATAATGTATCAGATACTTTACAGCTCGCAGACCAGCTGGGGTTTACAGTGCATCCTGATAAATCGATAATTGACCCTACGCAGCAAATTGTGTTTGTGGGATTTATAATTTTTTCCGTCTCAATGACTGTTAGGTTGACCCCGGAAAAGATAGCAAGCATTATAAATCTTGCACTACAGTTACTAGGTCAAACATGTGTCTCAATTCGAATGTTTGCGAGTTTCATTGGAAAATGTGTTGCCAGCGAACCAGGTGTACAGTGTGCACCACTTTACTATAAATCGCTGGAAATTGAAAGAGATTATTTTCTCAAAGTAAATAAGGGAGACTTTGAAGCTATAGTGAAACTTTCTGAAAAAGCTATACAACATATAAGGTGGTGGGTGGATAATTTACCATCTGCATTCAAACCTATTACTTTAAAGAAGCCAGATAGGAAAATTGAATCTGATAGTTCCGGTTTTGCTTGGGGTTGTCACGACGTCACACACGACGTTAAATGCAGCGGGGAGTGGAATGAAGCTGAAAAAATACACCATATAAACTACTTAGAGTTAAAAGCAGTTTTTCTTGCTTTAAAACATCTGTGTTCAAATTCGCGTAATGAACATATATATTTATTTTTGGACAATAAGACGGCAATAAAGTATATATCTAAAACGGGAGGGAGAAAAGAACAGTTGAATGAACTAGCACGAGTAATTTGGCTATGGTGCATTGATCGACAAGTATGGTTAAGTTGTTTCCATTTACCTGGACACTTGAATAAAACTGCAGATAAATTAAGTAGGAAATTATCAGATGACATGGAATGGTCCTTAATCAGTTTCTGTTTTCAGACCATTGAATGCAAGTTTGGTAAATTTGACATTGATTTATTCGCGTCATCCAAAAATAAGAAAATAGTGAAATATGCAAGTTATGTACCAGATAACCAGGCGTTTGCTATAAACGCATTTTCCTTGATGTGGAATGATTTTTTCTCTTACATATTCTGTCCTTTAAGTATGCTAGGACCAGTTCTACAGAAACTTTCAAACGACAAAGCAGAGGCAGTAGTAATAGCACCATTTTTTGCGACACAGCTTGGTTTCCCCTACTTCTAGGAATGGTCTGTCAACAGTCATTTGTTCTCCCACCAGTAGCAACAATTCTTCAAGCGTGTCGGTCGGGACTTCGGCATCCTATTCCGAAAATGAGACTTGGAGCCTTTCGGGTCTCCGGAATAAGCTCCTCCTGTCTGGAGTATCCACGGACGCTGCCGACGTTATCCTCGCCGCATGGCGAAACAGCACTCAAAAACAATATGGGACGTATCTCAAGAAATGGGCTGAATTTTGTAATCGGGAAAAAATTGATCAATTTCAGCCATCTGTAAACGAGATTCTTTTGTTCTTGTTTGATATGAAAAACGATAAGTTAAGCTACAGCACAATTAACACAGCGAAATGTGCAATTTCGAGTCAGTCAAATCTGTTTAATGGTGACAATTTAGGTAATAATTCATTAATAAAAAAGTTTATGAGAGGAATCTTTAACTTACGTCCATCTTTTCCTAAATATAACAGCACCTGGGACGTAGAGATTGTTCTTAAATATTTGAAAAGTTAATGTCCATTAGAAAATCTATCATTACTACAGTTATCTCGAAAACTAGCCACGTTACTTGCTCTAACGTCAGGACAAAGAGTGCAAACGTTATTTCTGTTAGATGTTCGAAATATCACATGCAATGAAACTATCTTAAGATAAGAATTGGGGATCTTTTAAAACAGTCTAAACCAAATAATCATTTATCAGAATTATTCATTAACTCTTACACAGATCCAAAATTTTGTGTTTTAAACGGCATGTTCTAATCTCTGGCCTGGCCTGGCCTGGCCTGGCCTGATGAGCCAAATTTTCGACTGGGCCGGGCCAGGCCATGCCAGGCCAGGCCATAGATTTCAATTTTGTAAAAGGTGAAAGTGATTTCTATAGCATCTTTAAAATCTGACTTTTGGAATAAGTTTGGATATTTCAGACATTATATAAATACATTTTGAATTCCCACTCTGTAAAATTATACACCTGGGAATAAGCCTGTAGCTAACATAACTATTATGTCTAATTTAAAGGTGATGCCTGATTAATTGTTACGACTATTATCAGGGGATCTCCACCTCAATTGACTCTTGACTGGTGGTTTGGTTTCCCCCCAATTGAATAACCTAACTAATTTTATTGTTTTGTCTATTGAGGATTATTTAGTACTGTCCGAAATTATTGAACTAGCACTCAAGGATATTCCGTATGCTTCCGTAAAAAAAAATTCGGTGCCCAAACATAAATAAAAATATAAATATTGGAAACCAAATAAAATATAAACATTTCTTTACCGCCAGGTCGTACATGCAGATATAGTTGTGCTGACAAAACGTTCAGCTACCAATCTCGGGACTGTAAGTGCGAATCACCTGTTTGACCATTTTCATTATCATTTTTTAAAAATTTCATCTGTAAACTTAGAATGCAGGAAAATTGTCACTTATCGTGATTTATTGTTCATTTATTGAAAGAAATACACAAGTATTTGACATTCTTCTACATACAAGTTATTACCATAAAATGTTGTAAGAATAAAAACAGTATCAATAAAATGACATTATATTGATTTAATGAAAACAATCTGAATTGAAATCGAACCCACGGTAACATGTGTGAAAGTCGGAGAACTTATCACTACGCCACTGTACCATTGGTAAACTTTGCGTGTTATTTTGGTCAATTTAGATATTTTCAGGTTACAAATATGGTGTAAAATAAAGAAAACCCCCGAAAATATTGGCGAAGATTAATAAGTGGCACCTGTCAATACTAACGGACAACAACTTTCAATTTCTAAAATAATGCTACCTCCGTTCTAGAATCTGGGATAGTATGGTGCGGGGAAGCGATAAATAAATTTTGTAGTTTAGGTTATACATAATTATACTGAATATTTTTGTAAGATTGTTTTTATATTGATCTAAGTATGTGGAAAAAAAATCCTACAAAGTTTTGTGAAACAGGCTCAAGAGCATCTTTTAGCATTAAATATATCACTTAGAAATAACATAAACACAATGCACCATTACTTTTTTTTGCAAGAAAAATATCAGTTATCTAAAATGCCAACACCCTGACAATGAGTTAGAGGTCCCGCAATGAATATTTTATTTTTATTACTCTTCCATAAACTGAACATCAGCTTAACTAAACTAAACACACATTAAAAGTTCAACTGAACAGTTAAAAGGTCGGCTATAAGGATAGTAGGGACACAACCTGTAATTACAATTCCCAAAGAGATGCATTCACTGCATGCAAATATTCAGTTACGTTGCAGCAGGTAAACTTATCAATGAAATTAGCCATTAGTTTTAAAACCAAGTGTTAAAGTTGACTTTAAATAATTTGATCACAGAAAAAAAAATGGATAGTTATCATTTAGTTACACCATTTTCTTCAGTGCAAATCTGCATTTCAAATAAGATGAATGACGGCTAATAAATGATTCTCCAGAGGACTGGTTTTTCATTTTGTTTGACATGCAGCAAGTAAACAATACAGGTTAATACTGCCTGCTACTGTAATTGTATATTTAGATTTTATGCCATTAATTTCTCTATGTACAATAAAATCTGGCCTGGCCTGGCCTGGCCTGGCCCAGTCGAAAATTGTGCTCATCGGGCCAGGCCAGGCCAGAGATTAGAACATTCCGTTGTAAACACAATCACCACTTACTTAAAAAGAACTAAAAATCTCAGAACAGAAAGTCGCTTGCTTTTGAGTACACAAAAGCCTCATGCAGGGGTTTCAAAAGATACCATTGCTAGGTGGATTAAGCATGTGTTGCGTAATGCCGGAATTGATATGACATCATTTAGTGCTCATAGTACAAGATCTGCTTCATGCAGCGCAGTTTCTGATATTGTTCCGATTAATACGATACTAAAAACTGCGGGTTGGAAAAAGGAGAACACTTTCCGAAAATTCTACAAATTAGATATCACTAATGATTCTTCATTTAGTGCCAGTATTATTTCCAGATGTCCATCGGATTAAGTCTTGTTGGTATAAATGTAAACTTTGACCGCAGTTTATCAGATAAAGACATTGATTTATGGTTCTTGAAAGACTGTAACTGTATAGTTAGTTCTAGAAATTTTAGTGCGTTATATCTTTGCATATTGGTTCAGGCGATCATGTATTAAGTAAGAAATAACGTATACAAACTGCATCAGTTTCATAATTCTGTACTTTTACAGTTTTATTTCATTTACATGACTTGCATGCTATCGGTATTTAATTATCTCAAAATAAATAGATTAGTAGTTTTTACTAGTTCTAGTTCCTGTCATGTCTATTTCTATATAGTTGTGAATTTAAGTTATAAAATGCGACCATGGGCTCTAAATTCTCATTAACCCTATGTGGTCCAGTGCAGTAGAATTAATAAATTAAACGAGACTTACCTGGAAGTTGAAGTTCAATTATAATTCTACTGCTACTGGACCACAGGGTTTAATGCCCTCCCTTACTTACCCACTCTCATCATATGAACCATTGGCCGCATTTTATATTTATATGCTCTGAAAGTCTGCTTGGTCACGTGATAAGATCACATGTTCATCTCATTAAACCCTGTGGTCCAGTAGCAGTAGAATTATAATTGAACTTCAACTTCCAGGTAAGTCTCGTTTAATTTATTAAATATGTAGTGAACATTTTCGAAGATGTAAATAATTACCCTTGATAACGTGTTAGAATCGAAATAACATATCTCATTTTGTGATTTGTTTATCAAGTAATCAATGTTTTCGAGTGGTTTGTCGTCTAATATATCACGGTTCGAGTTCAGATGCACCGGAATTGAAAAATAAGGGCGTTAGCCCAAGCGGTTAAATACTGAAGCATCTGAATGCTGAACCGTGGATATTTAGATGATAAACCGCAAGAGGGTCTTGACTGTTTCGATTCTTACATGCTCATTGAAATATTTTTATACTAGTAAATATTATGCTGGACTTATATTTACCCGAGGAGTAATGAACAGGACGTCATGCGGCAATTTGACAATTTGGCAATTTTTGCTTTTGTACAATGACAAATCACTAAATGAGTTATATTGCTTCTTAAGTAAAACATCACCGCAGTCATTAACATTCTCACTGATTCTTTAGTTTTATAAAATTAAAATTTTAATCAGAGCAAAGAGTTAACAAACGTAATTCTTGCCCAAAAGTAAGTTCGTTTAATATAAAGAGCAGATATTCCTGGAAGGGTTTTAAAAATGCACAGAACATTTTACAAAAGAAAAAAAGGGTTTTCATGTTTGTACTGTCTAGTTTTGTTTCAAATGTTTAAAGATAAACTGTTGAAACTTGGCTGGTAAAGGTGGTCAATTAATAAAAAGACTGGTATCGGATGTATACATGTAATTATAAATTTGCATTTTCTTGGAATTAGAAATCTTTTCGAGTAAGAATTGTGCCGTTTTCGATCACGAAATAGACATATTTCCAATGATGATGGTTGCCCTGTTGTTTTTTCGAATGTTTTGATTTTAATGCGCATGTTTTGTTTTTTTGTTTTTGTTTTTGGTGGCTGCTGCCACCAGTGTCATAAAGAATATTCAGTTTGAGAAATCTTGTCAGTTCTTAAGACCATCCTAACAACACAGCCAAAAATAGTTCCAGGCTTTCCAGGGAAACAATTATCTACAAAACTTGCAGAATATGCAATGCTACAATATATGCCTAAATACCATTTTTAATGTAAATTCGGCGACTAAAAGCAATGCAAACTGAAATCGACGTTTTAGTTAAAACAACCACGTGTATGAATACAGATACGCAAATTTATGGTCACGTGAATAAACGATGACCTCATGTCACCTAAACTGGAGCGATGATATTGATTAGCTTTTGCATAGTGGCATGCAGTACTGCCCTAGAGGTCACGTAGCTTATGACGCAGAAAAGGTAGAAACCTAACCTGGGAATCCAGATGTTTCCTAACCGCAGTGTCACATGTATAACTCCCGAAATTTAAGGCTGTATTTGATAAAGAACAGTGACTTCTGCTAGCAATAATCCGCGGCTAAAAATAGAAACGGAATTTCAACGTAAAAGTTCCCAAACATTTCCGGTCCATAGACAATACCTCCGACAGCTTTTCCAGCAAGTTGTAACACTTTTCAAATATGTCAGAATAAACTAAGATGTTCGTCATAGCTATCAAATTGTAAGATATTATATTAATGCAACCCTAGTGATCTAAGAATGTTACTGAATTTTCGACAGCATTGTCTCGTTTTCGTTTGAAACACGCAAAAATATGACCGCATGTTAATTAGGCTATTTATAGAAAATCGATAATCAGCAGTGATATGGATTTCCTGAGGCGTTGATACTGCCAATTAACACTAATTAGCGCAAATTTAGTCAGATGATTTATGAACAGAACAGAACAGGACAGTAATTAATTGATATAACTTGAACATGTACAGTTCATCGTTATATATTAAGAACAAAATATTACTAAAACATGCTTAAATTAGCAATACGAGAGGGAACAAAAATAAAAGAACATTCAGTTAAAATTCATTCAATATTGTTTGCAATGTGACCTGCCGTGAGAATCAAAGACATGTATGTTTTTTTTAAATAATATTCCCTCACTGATAATCTTCCTTCAGCAAATGTATTTATACTATTATATAATATTATGTATGCATAGATACACATGTATTCGGTACAATTTCGTCTGACAAAACACGAATTATCAAGGTTGAAACCCACAGGTCGCCCAAGCTGACAAATGTTGCAAGCTGGCTTTGTGTAAGTGGTGCTACTGTATCACGATTTCATCAACTTGTAAGCTCGTGAAAGTGGGCGCAGCGATGATACAAATACTCGCCTTTTTGATACGGCAATCTAGTCGCAAACGCACTATGTTGGTTTTCTCATGGTGCGTCTCAATATATCTGGATTGATACAAATATATGTATAAAAATTAAAACGGTTTCGTTTGACCAGTTACATATTTTTCGACTTCTTTCTCGGTCTGACTAAAGTTGTAAGTTTGTCTGACTTAATGTCCAGCATTTTTGCGAAGCCTGCTGTTATGTCTAGCGAACTTTTGAGTATAGCAGATAAACTGATAATTAATGCACCTCTAAAATACACTGACTGCAGAACTGACATTCTGAGATGCATTTGTGGTGCATGTTTGTGTTGTTTTCTTTCACAAAAGTCTCATGAAAACCGCAGCTATCTGACAAGGACTTAATCAGTGTGTATATAATAATTCATGACAGACACTGTCCAAAAGCTTTAGAAAGAAAGCTTAAAAGCTGAATGATTTGGAGAAAAATCTTATATTATTTATTTATAGTAAAACATCTTCGATGTAATTTATGTTGTAGTTTTCGTCACAAATAATCAAAAAGGGTCAAAACTATTCATTAAAGACAGAATGAGTGTGTAGGTAAACAATGACTTGTAGTGAAAAAGGATAAATTTTGAAATCAAAGCCGAATATTTAAAAAAAAAAGTTCTTATGGTTTATATTAATAATTCCTCAGATGTCGCTTTCTTTGTAATATTTTAAACACTGATTAGCAGCCACCATCAGCGCTTTGAGCGCTTTGATTTTAAGCATTGTCATATAAACAGTTAGAAACTCATAACATGTTTATATAGGGTGAATAGTAAACGTCTGATTCCTTGAACAAGAATGAGACTTAAATAGTCGTCATTAAGTTTAAAGACACCAAATATTTTCGCGGTAATTGTGCACAAAAACCGTCATAAAGTATACCTTACATACACTTTTTATTAGAACAGAATTACTACCAGGACAAAATCATTTTATATTGGTGGATTCATAAATCAATCGAAAACGATACATCAAAAAAGCCATTGTAACTTACGTTTTCTGTATCCCTTTCCCTGTGCCAATGTATACTTTTGATACATCTGACTAAATTATTGAAATTCATGATGTTTGGAACTAAACGCTAAAATAAACATAAAGTGTCCGCTTTACGAGCTCATTATAATAAAAGAAAAGACACGCTTTATTTAGTTAAATATAACGCTATTTATGTTTGCAATACAACTATTATTTGTTGTTGTTTTGTTACACTGAATGATAGGATTATCTTTGAGGAGGAGTTTCTCTCCTTCCGCATATTACTTCTTACCGGTATTTAAGATGTCTTCCTCATAAAGCAAAATTTGATTGTTTTTTTTTAAAACTTTGCTTTCCAACCACCACCCTCATGGGCCGCTCTTATTCATATGTTACTGTTTTACCGATTTGATTTATGGACTATTTGTCGTCCAACTTTCTGTCATCAATTCACATTTTTTTCTGTACTATGTTCTAGTCTTTTAGTTTCTAGTCTTTTAGTTTCTGGTCTTTTAAATATTCTATAAATAAACATATTTGTTTTCAAATAAATCCGTTTGACATTTCTAGTGCCAGAAATGTTCAGTCCAAATTTTAGTACCTTTCATAGCAGAAACAAGTTAACTGCTAAGGCATTGAGGTTCTAAGTACAGTGTAAATGCTTGTTATGCACATAAGCTTAATGATGATACGGATCAAACCCCTGAAGATATCACACAAAATTGCATTTTTTTATGAAAATTGATACTATATACATGTACTAAGAAAAGGATATCAATGTTTGTATGACATTAACTGCTATTATCTACGATTTACAACTGTTTGGTTTCTGTTTTAGAATGGTTCGAATAATAATAATAATAAACTATATGAATCAACTTGCATTTAAGAAGTACTTACACTGAATGTCCGTACATAATTATCCTGTGTATAATAGTCTTACATACTTTAGAACACAGTTTCCTGTGATTTTTCAGTCAAACGCGTCCAGCATATTTGAATAACATATATCAATAGGCGATTGTACTTTTTTTCAGTCTATCAATGCTATGTTTTCCTATTTACTGGAAAGCTTAAATAAAATCATGACAAAACATTTTGCATTAAGTTAATAAAAAACACCAAAATACACGTACCATTTAATTTACCTTCGTAATTTTCAAACAGCTTATCTCGATATAAAATCCAAATTACATGTTGGTCAACGTAATGCTTTCATCAAGATATTCTTTTCAATACTGACATTGCCATCTAATATATTGGCAATTGTTTAGTGACAAAAGCCTGACTTATCACAGTAGACTAGTCAAAAGTTTAAAAATATTGGAAACCCCTGGATTTAGTCTTCAGTTAGATGTGTGATCCTGGTAAATTTGGATTAGACCGATTAAAAGATCAATAGGCTATCATTTTAATCAATTATTATAGATAAATTTCGTCAGGTTGGTTGTTTTCGTTCTTAACGTTGTATATACAGGATTTTGGACTGACAGTTTTTGTGATTAATGGTAAGCTGTATACATCAACAAATACATGGATGATGTTCGGGCCTAGATTTCTTTAAAAAGATAAATATAGATA
>NW_026459653.1:0-6948 GCF_021730395.1 Mercenaria mercenaria
ATTCATTTTTTTCTCTTTGTGTTTGTATCGTAACTTTGAAGAATTACATTTTCTTCTGTTTTTTAGTTGTACTTTAGCTTCTCTTTATCATTTAATTTCATCAAAAGAATAATTAAAAAAGAATTAAAATAATTGTTTACAATATTACCATTTTGAACTATACCAGGAACTTAGCAATTTACAGTTTTCCATTGAATAAATCCACTATCAGTATCTTCGTATAACAAGTTAAGACAATGGATTTTCCTTATCATTGTTGTCGTATTTTACTTAGCTTTTTCATTTATATTATTAACTATTCCCATTATATTAATTAATTCCAGTTAAATAAAATACAGTAATTAATTAAAGTTTTAGTAACTAGATTAGAATCTTACATAAACTTCCTGGTTCTATTAGTATATTTAATTCCTGGAAATTTTTGTTTTTTGGCATCAATCAAGATGAATTGTAAACAATGTTCCTTTGCTTAAATTATTTCAATTTTCGTGGAAACATTGAAAGTGCATCTCACGTCCTAAAAAAAAAAAAATTAAAAAAAATCGACTCGCTCCCACCATGAAAAATGGATATCACATTACAATGCTCGAGGTGGTGAACCATCGATAATGTTGACTCAATTAAATAATCCCCATCTTGTTGAACACGAAATACACTCGCTTCATCTCCCTCGGGTTCATTATATTTTATGATCTGTTAAATAAAACTTTTATAATCTGTTATCTTATTAACTCGATCTTTTCCAAATAATCAAATATAATATCGTGGTATTTAATCCCTTTTGTTGTAACTGTTTTATCTTCAATTCATATTTGCACCCCCAAAATATAATCTAACATGTAACTGTTTTGCTGATATAATATCAAAAAGAAACACTTCACGTCTACTTTTTCTATTTCTTCTTTCATTGTTTTATATTAATTTCATGTTCAAGAATTAGCTTTCAGCTAAATCATCAACCCCTCGTTGTGTTGTAACAACTTTAGAAGCAACAATTGTCAACACACCTTTTGTTTCAAGCTACATGGTGTTTCTTGTTTTAAAGAAAACATTTTTTACTTTGTAATATACTTGGTATTAGTAGAACTTACTTGGGTATTAGCATTAATGATTGTCCTTGTTAGCTGATATTTTCAACTACAAGTCCAGATCATTATTATTTTTTTAATTTGATCCATAATTTCGTTGATATCTTTTTGTAATATTTCTGGTAAGTGTACTTAATTCCGCGTACTTAAATATGACGCGTGTCAACAGTACTAATCAAGATCGGAGTTTTGTTTCTTAAAATTTTCTAGCTGACCCATTAATTGTGTTAATTGCTTCACCTTGTTTAGTTTGACACATTTAATTCCTCTCAACTACAAGGTCAGTTCATTTTTATGTTCATCACTTTGTATTAAATATATTAATATCTTTCTAGTAATTTTTTTGTAATATTACTTTAGTCTGCATACTTTAAACTTATTCGGTTGTCAACAGTACTAATCCACAAACTCGAATTTGTTTTTTAAACTCATCTATTTTAGATAAAGGCTCTTCTTTAAAGGTTATCCTAATGCGTGTCCGTGATCATCACCTCTTTGTGACGCTGCTTTTCCAATTTCAGATTTATATTCTGCAAGTTTATTTGAAATTAATTCTAAATAAAATCTTTATTGCTTATTTTTCAGTTTTCAGTAATTTAGTTTATTTATTTCTGTTCTGATTTCTAACTGAAACATATTTTGTAACTTTTTTCTCGCTTCAAATAATCTTTCTTTCAGTTTCTTCATGTTTAATCAAACTATCTTTTAATTCTTGAAACTTGATTGTAGAACATTTCAAAATTGGTTCAAATACTTTTTATGATGTCATCTGTCAAATCAATTTCTCTCAATTACCTTTCATAGAATCAACCATAGCTTTCATTTCTTTTTCATTTATCTTGTAATTCAACAATTAATAGATGAAAGGTTTTTTTTATGTCAATTGTTAATTCTTCAATATTCTTACTTTCTGCTTCTATTGTTTTGTTTTTATAGATTTGATGTCATCGAGACATAGTCATCCTAATACACTTTGAACTTTTTAAAACACAAATCGTCTTGAAACTGCATCGTTTGGTTTATCTGGATCTCCTAGTTTGATTATTTCATTATCCTCCCAAATCTAAGCTCGTTCATTGTGTTATCAGTTCCTTATTTCTGTGAAGATATGATTCTGATTCCTTTTTAAAGTTTTTGAATTGTTTTTTAGTAGCATAATCACTTAAATCAATATCAAATTTAAACTTTACTTATACTGTCAGTTTACTTCTTTCTTTTCCAATCATTAAAAAATTCCCTTCTAAAAATAAAAAAATAAAAATTTATTACCATTAAAGTTTTTTTTCTTAAAAACTTCTCTGTTTTCATATATAAACAATCAATTTTTTGGATTTGTTGCATTAGCGAGTGGATTTAGGGTTCAAAATATTGTTCATTACAAATCATATCATTTTCTATCGTTTACCCTGGACTTATTCAAATATAATAAAATTTAACAGTTCAAAAACGGATACTTTTGGTGTTTTTATAGTAAGACTGACTTAAAAAAATAACACAACATTTTTTTTTTGTGACGTCCTTGAAAAATATTTTTGTTATTTCATTTTGAAACCTTTTTATCTTCACATACAAAATCATCAAATGTTACTATAATTTTTGTTTTTTTCTGATTCAAATTCTCAAAGGTTCAATTTGACATGAATCATGCTGATTATTTTTCGAGTATTTTCATCAGGAGTTATTTCAATTTTTTCTGCAATTTCGTTAAAAATTTATTAAAATCTGGTATTTAAATTGTTCTAGATTTTTAGCATATAAGTATAATTTTATCATAACATATTAGTGTGTTCAATCATAAGTATTAATGATTTGTTTTACCAGACCCAGAAGATCCACATATTAACATTCTAAAACATGAATCCGCATAAAAGGGATAAGTTGGTTAAATGTTATTTATGCTTGTGTGGTATCATAATTTGGAATTTCCATTATATTATTTTTCTTATTATTTTGTATTATTACATTAACTATTTTGTGTTAATAACATTATCATTTTATATTTTTACATTATGTTTACATATCTTTCATTATTATATATACCAATGCAATCAAAACATAATGAAATATGAATAAGAAAAACTTAGTCGGCAGAAGATGAGGGCTCTTTAGAGAAGAAATAATGAAGAAAAATTAGAAAAGCTAGAAATCGTGATATGTACACTGAATTTAATAACCAATTACTGAAGAATAGAAAGTCAAAAAGAACAATTATCAAGTCAGTTAAAAGCATTACCTGGAATTAAAGAGGCAGATTAGCGTTAATAGGTGATTAAATAAAAGATATAGAAACATATAGGTTTACCACAGCTATTCCAAGAACCAACCGCCAATTACATGGTCTCCTGAAGAACTGGCGAGGGAATATAAAAATACAGGGAAATAAGCGAAGAACCTTCTGAAGAAAGAAGTTGAAAAAAACGCGGAAGATTATGAAGAGAACAAGCTTTAAAATCAGCGTTCCACATCATAGATTGGGGAGATGAACCTGCTGGAACGTGTTCCTCAAGATGATTTTAAAATATTAGAAGATTATGGAAAGAAAAAAGATGGAATAACTTAAACAACTGATGAAATCAAAGAATCCCAATTTTTTAAATGTGAAATCGATAAAGATATATATCAAAATATGATTGCCTACATTATCAGAGTTAACTTAACAAAAAAGCAAAGATAAAGAGACGTTTGGAATAAAAGCAGCCAAAACAGAGGTACAAGAAATAAAGGGCTTTACTCGTGATATAAATATATATAGCGAAGAAGAACCAGATGAAATAGTTGATTTTACAAATGCAGAACCTATACTGCGGTTTAGTATGTTTTCAGAGTTGTAAAATTATAGCAGAAATTTTTTTTAAATATACGGTGACGCTTATCAAAGAATGATAAAGAGAGTCAAAGGTTTTGGAAAGGGAATAAGATTATCATAACCCATAAAAGTTACATTCACCAAATGGACAATATTGTAATTTAATTATTAACTTAAATAAACTTTATAATCAAAAACAAATTAATTGCTAAGGATAAAATAACTGAAAAGAAGTAATTAACACTAAGTAGATATTGATTTACTTAAATTAATATATAATAAGAGATATCCATAATAAAAAATATTCAATTCAATTCAAGAAAAATTTTTTAAAGAATTAACAGAAAAATCAGGATTACCTATCAATAAAAGATCTATGAAATTAAAAAAGTAAATTAGAGACAAGGGTTATGACTTGGTCCATGGAATCCAGAGAATGGTTAATGACTTGGAGTTAATTTGTGGTCTAATGATGCAGGTAAATAAAAAATGAAGAACTAAAAAAATGATGTATTAGAAATAATAGATGAATTATTAAATGAATTCACATTATTACCTAACAACATGAAAATGTTTATCTACAAAATATATTTTTCTTGAATTTATTAAAAAAATAGTTTAATAATTATAAAAAGTAACAAAAATGTGTTAAGTTCTGAACACAGTTTTAAAAAAAATAATAAAAATACTCCGAGTGATTTACAAACAGCTTTGGGTCGTTCTTTAATTTTTAGTTAAAAATCAAACTTATGTTGTCCGTTTGGTAGTATTAACACTATACTTATTCTTGGCATAATATTATCATTAATATGACAAAAAAAGAATTGTTTATAATAAAAGGTAAAGAATGGAAAGATATCATATTTACAAATGGTTCTTACATTACACTGATATTAATATTAAATAAGGAAACATTAATAAGTAATGATGATTATGAATTCGATAAATCAGACATAGCTCCATAAGTTTTGGAATTTGATTTTTAATTAGTTTTAAAAGATTTTGATTTCATTAAAATAATATTATGGTTAGAATTAAGAATGTCAAATTTTCATACCTTGCTGGATTGAGAAAAAAGCAATTGAGAAATACTGAATGGGGACACAACACCAAATATAACTAACTCTGTGGATACAATCTATATTCATTGTGATCTAATTGATAATTCACTTGTTGATGTAAATCATTGATATTATCTATGCTTTAAGTACTGCAGATCTTACAAGAGGTTATCCATTTAACAACAGAACCTCGGATAATTGGATATTCTGAAGTTAATAAAACAATGATAAAAATTCAATAAAGAATATAATTACAGTACATATTTGGTAGAATAATTAATTTTAATGGTTTGAAACAAGTTTACATAATTTTAAAAGAAATTAATTAAAATTTAGTTTTAATATAATGGAGAAAAAAGTTTATGACGAGAAACAAAAGGAGTTAATTTTGTTATGTTAATGTCTCTAACAGGAGAAGAAATTATACGTGGAATACCTGTGGTCTCCGAGGACGCAGTCCTTGGAACAGTATCTTTGACACTTTAACAAAATTGTTTTCAAGTGGAGTTGCATCTGCTGGACAAAAAGCTTTGGAAACAGCAGGAAAAGCAGCATTAGAAAGTGGAACAAAAAAAGATTGGAACAGAAGTTGGAAATTTAGCTGCAGCAAAGCTTATTGGAAGTTTCACTGGAGATACTAATAAAAATTGTTGAAAAAATTTTTTAAAAAAGAAACCTGCTCCGGCAGTTGGCAATTTAATTGCTAAGAATAAACAAGAAAAGAATAAAAGTAAAAATAATGAGTGGATATTCATACGAGAATAAATAGAATATTGTCAGGAACGGGGTCTTTAGCTCCCTATGGGCTTAATGCCCGTTCGGGGGACGCGTAACTGTATTAAATAGATTACTTTATAAAAAAAAAAATTATAAATAATATATACATTTTAGAACAAAAACAATTTGTGAGAGATATAACTAACTCCTATTCATTAGATACAGCTTTAATATCAGTTCTTGGGAAATTGTGTTAAGCAACAAAAAAACGGATATCAAATTTTACAATTAATGAATAGAAGCTCATATTTTTGATTGTTTTAATGGTTATTTGAAGTAAGTTTAAAGGTTAATAAACTTGCTGATGTAATATATGCTGGTGGTGATCAAATTGCTTTAATTAATAATGCAGCTTCATTAATTTATCAGTTTAACGGTTAAACAAAATGGAAAATTGTATATGGATTGTTGATAATTTATACAAAGTAATATTGTTAAAAAATTTAATTGAATTATCTAATGATTAGCAACTCAACTGGAACTAAATGAATTTATCTCTTTAGATATACTGCTGTTGCTGAAAGTAGGGAGACCAAGCTGGATAAATAAGGTTTTTGCTACTAGGAAGTTAATTAATCCAAGTGGTAATGAGGTAAATTGCTAAAATTCCACTAAATAATTATTCTTTTTTCAGGTTTAGAAACTAATATTTTACCTCAAGTCAAATCAAATAATATTACAGCTGACAATGATGATGAATTAATTTTTAGAGTTAATGCTGCTGATGCTGTAGAGTAATGGAAACAAAATTAATTCTATGGGTTCCACGTTTGGGTTATTTAATGAATTTTGTGACTTAATTTAATTGCTGAACGAATTTACAAAAGGCAAGATGGTCCTTCCTTCGGGAAATGAATAACACAATTCAACCTGATACACACAAAGTAATATAACCTTTAAAAACGCTTTGTAACAAAACCTACATGTATTTGTTTAATTACAAACGACCTGATAAAAGTGATTCACAAGAACATAAAGATTCCACATTTTATATTAGATACATATAAAATTAATGCGCAAATAATAATTTGCACTTTGATCTCTAGTTCGTTCTTGAGTAGGTAATGGGTGTTTTTTTATCCAGAAACCAGAATGGTACACAAGTATATCAAGAATATATGATGATTGTAATTAGTTATTATTATAAAAAAATAATAAGACTACTGAAGTCTGTCCTAAATAGATCAAACATTTTTTGTTTAAATTTGGATTTAGG
>NW_026459654.1:0-69448 GCF_021730395.1 Mercenaria mercenaria
CGAACGCGCTTTGAACGTAGAATTATTCATGTGAGGAAAGGTGCTTCATTTTCAGAGCTTTAAGAACTTATCAAAAATATTTCCGTGGACAGCTTAAACAAACAAAAGAATATACGGACAGTCGAATAAGAAAATAAGTCCCTTTTTGATTGTAAATTATTGAAGTCAGAAAGTTTTATGACTATATAGTTACAGTTAAAAGAGGGAATTTTTTTCATAATTAATCTGATGTATTTAATTTTGAAGCATGGCTATGTAGATTTTAAATCGTACAATTGTTTTTATATAAAAAATGCAACTAGAACAGAAACTCGAGATCTTCATGCTTATATACGTTACAGAAAATGTTTCTCTCTAATATATTCAGGCAATTTTGTTGTATATCTGTTGTCTTTATCAAAAGAGTTGACAGTACTTGTTACATTTCTTAAAAAACTTGTGTTTTATGTTATGCACTATATTACCTGTCAAAAAAAAGCAGATAAACATTTATCAAAAAATGTTAAGGTTTGGTAACATTTGGAAATATAAAGAAGCACGTATTTGCCGAAAAGCACGTATAATGTAAAAGATTTTGTTTACCCTTGACATTTCATAAATGAAGCTCTCTCTGAGTTCAATTAATATTATTTATGATTTTTTTCTTCATTTTTCCTACTGCTCTTTATCAAAAGTCTTTTACAAATATTTTGATGCAAATTCATTAATGTTATCTACAGCCAAATTAATAAATCGCAATAATTATTCACTGGTTGAGAATGTTCGTTCAAATGGTACCGTAACGGTATGTACATTAAATTTTACAAACAATTTCATCCAACTTCACATTACTTACTAAAGTCAAGTCAAATAGTTTCGTTACGTCTCTTCATACGTATAGCATGATAAAACATTACAATATTACAATATTTTAAAAAATACATATGCCTTTGTATACAGAAATATAAGAGACAATTTGATCTATACACATTTACATATTCTAAAACCTAATATCTGTTAAGATGACTAAGTCACCAACATAAAACTATTAAAATCTTTATATGTAGGTATACATTCAAAAGGTTACTTAGTAAACATAAAATTAAAAAAGTATAAAATTGAAAAGCATGAGGAAACTGCGACTCTATCTGTGGTACTAGTTTCATTTAGTTAAGATTAAATAATATATATAATCAAACGAGAGTAAACAAATTAACTCTCTATAATAGATTATTGCAAAGTCTATTTAAAGGTGTGTTTGACCTTTTCAAAAAAAAAATCTAACTTAAATTCATTAAAACTTTAGACCGAAATATTAAAATAGACTTTAACGTTAGCAAACGTATTGATCCAAATATTGAGTAGCTGAACCCCCGTTCTATAGCAAAATTCATGGTTATGGTCATTGTAGATGATTTGGACTGACTGTTGTCCGTTCCGATCATGGATTTAATTCACCTTTTCAGTATCATATGTATTTATCTGTAATTGCTGTATAACCTGTAACAACTGTATAATCTGTAATTGCTGTATAATTGTGAATATTCACGGCACGGATTGTAGACGTTGGCCAGCACTGTATTCAATATGCCTAACTATTTAAAAAGTTATTGCATTTTAATAAGTCATAAAAAATCTATAAATTTTTTAATGTCAATGTTTGCGTCAATATCGAATCTGTGAATGAGAATGAATTCTTCATTGCATCGATAGGAGAGTCATAATCCAGAATTTTCATTGGAAGATTGGTATCTGACAAAGTTCTTAGTCGGCCCTCTTTGTTGAGTTTGTTATTATTCTACACTGACGAGATATAGAAACGCCTCAACGAAAGTTGACGTTATTTTCATTACTTCATCATTTGTTGGGCAATATTAAAAATGTACATGCACTATTTTGCCTGGGCCAGCGTGCTCACTGGACTGTAATTCGATGGATTACCTTGGACGGCGGTTACGTCAACGTCATCACCGCAGCCTTCCAACGTCCAGAAACTGATAGCAGCGCTCTACCAGGAGTTGGTCAGAATCCAACTGTATCTGCTAAGTAATTGGTGCGAGTCCATGGGGCGACGTCTATCTGCCGTGGTTGCCAGATGAGGTGGCCACACGCGTTACTGATTGTGTCTGTGAAATATTTCTGACCAGTCTACTGCAATTCAAAATTTGAAGCATAATGCGACCATGATATAGTGTCTTATTAACCATCAATTCTTTTAAATCGTCAGATTTGCGAATGGGGTCATTATTTTCTAATTTTTAATCACGGTTAACAAAAGATTGTACAATTAGATTGAATAAGGCGTTTTTTTCTAGTCAGTGTATTAATGACTGGTCATATGAAAACATACAATCGAATTGTGTTTTGTTTACACAGAGAGTATACTCACGTGTTGCGTTTAGAAATTATCATAAACTGTTGATAACATCTCAGAGACGACATTGACTAAAGATACATTAATTTACTGACAATGTCAAAATGTATATTGTTTTCTTATATAGAAAGTTGTTGTATAGAGCGAGTATTTTATACGCAGCACTAAAGTAACAAACTACAACAAGATAAACCTCAATTTGCTTTAGGTATGATCTCCTCAACCAAATATAACCATTACAATCATATACTTAAAGGGAATTCCTATAGTTTTTAATGCGCATCTTTTTGCGAAGCCGACACTTTCTATGGAAAACTGAAGTGAAGTCAACATTTGTTGAAACATGTGATAGACAATCTTAAATATGAGGAATCTTGAATGAAATAACATTTTTGATAAGTTTTATCAGTAATCAAATGTTGATACTGGTTTATGTTGTATTGACAAGTATCATGCCTGACATGTATCTTCCCATTTTTGTGGTTGTGTTTTCGCATCGCATTTTAGTACCAAGACAATGTTGTTCATATAATGTAAGACAATTAATTTAGTTCTGATAAGACAATATCACCTTTCAGATTATTTAGTATTCAGTTATAGAAAGAATTAAAAATCAAAAAAAAAAAATTTTTTAACTTCTAGCAGATATATATGTAATCAATTTGGTCAGGTTCGCGCCATTTTTCATCCGAACAGGTGTTGTATTCAAGCGGTCTTAACATAAAATTTAGCCTGGTGACCAATACATTTTTAGCCATTTTTATGCTCACAATAAAATCAGGAAAAAAAATCTATGAAACAGTTTTTTTTCAAAATATAAAAAAATATTCTTCACTATGGGTATTTTTCATTGAAAAAAGTTCACAAAAGTGAATATGAAACAATTTTTTTTTCATTTGTTCCCATCATTGTAAGGATATAGTATTACAAATATGACTATGATATCAATTAAGTATATAATAAAATCTGTAAAAAGAATAAACCTTATTGTGCTGTCTTGATGTATATTTTGCTTGGTATTTAGAAACTTATGAAAATGTTGAAAAATCGCTGGCAGTTTCAGCAACAGTGGATGTGTTCAAAACAATTTTTCACAAAAACAAGCCTGGTGACCAATTGTTTTTATTTGTTCATTGTTTTCAGCACGAAATTTCCTATCATATATGTGAATTTGAAAAAAAATGTATGAAAGGAAAAAAAACTGTAGGAATTCTCTTTAAATATTTCATTGCCTCTCATGAGTAAACTCAGTCACCGACTCTGCTATTATTTTGCCATGTTTCGTTGTATTCTTCAAAATGATATTCTTACATCTATATAGATATCAGATTACTGTATTTCAAAATAAATAAGATCTGACTTGAAATGGTGTTAGAATTATGTCATTTATCTTGAAAAATTGAAGCAAAAATAAGAAAATAGTTTGAAACGTGGCGTAATGATTACTTACCGAAAAAAAAACAACATACAAATATAACGGTACCATTATGGCAAAACTGTTAGTCCCTTATATGCCTCGTTCACATTTTGCCGTGTGGAGGCAGGAGGTAATGGTGCGATTTTCGTACGGATTCAAGGGCTCTGCAGTCTCTACGATTTTATTTAGCAAAAAGTTATACAAATTTGAAAACATCGTAAGGCCGTATACATGTCGCATGTGGCATCGCGCAATCCCCGTACGGGCATCGTTAGGAGACCTCGCGTTGATCTTGCAGCCAAATGCCCGTGCAGTGCCAATGAAACGGCAGCCCTAAAGCGGCCGCATCATTGCCATGTGGTGGTCTTGAAATGGGCAAAACATGTTTCAAATGATTATATATATTGGTACGATTTCCGTGTGAAGTTTGCGGAGACTGCACAGCAACTGCACTGAAATTGCACGATTTCCGTATAATCTCCACGCAGCGTCCGTACGGTTTTCTCCCGGCCTTCCCCCGAAAGCCTGTACAAAAATAGCACGATGATCATATATAATGTGAACACATACGCCGTAGCTCGTAGCCATCTACGATTCCTCCGAAACCGCAAGGAAAAACGTAGACTAATTTATCGCAAGGCGCCCGGGTCAAATGTGAATTAGGCATTAAAAGTTTACTTTGTAACCTTAACATGTTTTTCACCTTGCCATTTTGCAGGAATACCACTCTTTATGTATTCCAATCTGTCGTTTGGCAGGAATGTCAATATAAATTAAAGAAGAAAATGTTTTAGTATATTAAATGTATTAGTTTTAAACGTCCGCATGTTTCCTCATTATTTTGCAAGATATCGAAATATACAAATTTGACGTTTCAATTACACTTTACAACGATAATTATAATTTTGTCAATCACACAAAGCCATTTCAATGAAAAATATCCACAATACGTTACAGTTAAGAAACTTGATGTCTTCTACATTTATATTTGATTTCAAATTAATTGACACGCTTAGAGTTCCATCAAGTGCAGTAGCTAATTACTAGCAAGTTGGTATAATCACATTTTTATACTTAGCTAATCAATTCCTATTTTGTTGTTGAAAATGAATATAATGAAAATAATATATTCAAATGTATAAATCTGGTATTATAATAGTATAATTAAATTTTAATGTAATACCTAAGAAATAAATTGTCAGGACATTTTCACTGACAGTATGATACGTAAAAGTTCTGCGGCTATTTTACATAATATTCATAATGACTGTGATAATAAACAGAATTTAAACGAGAAAGCTCCCATTTTTACTACGAAAATGGCCAAAATTTAGTTATGATGTCTTTAAAATTGGATCAAATCACTCTCTTTCTAAAGCAGCCGCCGTTACTTAGATTTTAACAGCTGTTTGATCACTGCGCCAAGACGGAATGCTTCGTAAACCAAAGTACAGTTTCGTGATTTAAGTTAAGATTGCATAAAGTAACTGTTATATGATACAGTTCATTTCAAAATATAACAGGCGGGTGAAAATAACAAAACACACCTTTGTTACCCCTATTCGATCATATTACACATATGCATTACAGTACCAGTTTTTGTATTGTTGATCATAATATAAATAAAAGAAAGGTCATAAAAATGAAATATCGCAACATAAGGCATATAAGTAGAGAAGAGTTGGCTCCAATGTTCGTATTTCTTCGTAGAAATAATAATACACATGTATCATTGAGTCGTATTCGTGGATCAGCCTGTATCTTGAATTTATGACTTAGTTTTTGATACTCATCCTTGTTTTTAGTGAAACTGAAACTGAATAATTTGATTAAACGCATATTTCTTTACAATGAAATATTCAATGGCGTTGTAAATAATAATAATAATAATAATAATAATAATAATAATAATAATAACGATAATAACTTTATTTAAACAAACAGTCGTGACCGCACCTTGCACTCCTGAGGCCATTTTACCCCTATTGCCAAATACCAGTGCTTAAAGCCTTACATGGTACGCACAGACGGGCTGCATATAGATGTTTAAAACCCCTGGTTAATGAAGCCGTCACTTATTATTTTAAACAAAGAAATACTACACATTACCCTGCCCATAGAGCCTGTACCAGCAAGTACATTTAATAAAACAACCCTTGAAAATATAAATGTTGAAATGTAAAATTTTTTACAAAAATTTAAAAAACTATTACATGTACCTGCTGTTATCGCATATAAAACAATTATCAAAAAAAAAAAAAAAAAAAAAAAAAAAAAAAAAAAAAAAAAAAAAAACAATGCCATGAAGTCTCTGAAATACAGTGTCTTGAGATTTTCTTTGAATGTATCGATTTACTTTTGCGTAGTTCTAACGGCAGTTTGTTCCACAGTTTTGGAGCAAAAGTTCATCAGTACTTCTATCATTAAATGTTTTGCACTTGTTGTGTGGAACCACATAATGTACGACATTCAGAGTTTTCTGACGATCTCAAACCTTTTCTGCTATGACCTACACTGTAAGGCATTCTGTTTAATACATCATATAATAAGGTGCTCTGCCAATGTGACAGCTATACATAAAAGAAAGTATCTTAAACTCAATCCTTGCTTTCATCGGCAACCAATGTAAGTCATACAATGCTTAATTTCCTCCTGTTAAGGACAAGTTTTGCGCACATGTTTTGAATACAATGCATCTAACGCACCTCATCGTTAGCTACAACATATAGTATGACGTTGCAGTAATCCAGATATGAAATAACTAAAGACAAAACTAAAATTTATGTGGCTGCTTTTGTTAAATATTTTCAGATGTTCATAATTCGTATTCGTAGGTAATTCAACATGGCTGTGCGACATTTGCGATTTACATGATCTTTAAAGTTCAAGGTTTCGTCAACCAATGCACCAAAAATCTAATTGTGACTAAGAATAAATACTAACGTTGAGTAGCTTGAAATGGAGCATTTATTCAGACAGTGGCTTCAGGAAAATTGAAATAGAAAACACATAATAGCTGACATTTTCAGATTTAACAATGCTATTGGGATCCGAAACCGTGCATCAGCTGGCGCTTTCATTTGTAGGGAATTTTCTGCAATGATTTGAAAATCAGCAAAATTTAATTTTTATCGTCATCAGATTTTGCGAGAGGGAGAGCACACAATTTAAGGCTTGTAAATTAAAAGCTAGATTTAGTAATGTATTGCTTATTGTTTGTCAGTCCCGTTGACAGATTCTCTCGAGCCAGATTTTGCTATTTGCATCTACAGACAGTGATATATTCCATATTCAACAATTATACAATAAAATAAAACAAATTAATATACTATTATAATAGTATATTTTCATACGGTGACGTGTTTAAACAAGGGGCCAGTTCGATTTATATTTGCGGCGTACGCCGTTTCGCAGCTGGAAATCTGCTTGGCATTCCCTTGGCTTCAAGGAACTGCCCATATTAATTTGGCGTACACCGATATATGCGCCGGACTTGCGAGATAAGGCTAAGCGGCAAATCATGTATTTTTGCGATATATATGCTTTGAAATTCGTAGTAAATGAAGAAACATCCACAATAAGACATCTTATTTGAAACGGGTCAAAACAGAAAGTCATGAGAAATTAGAAGGCCGCTAGTTTTTACTTGCAGTACACGTGGTCGGTGTACGTCGGATTGTTTGTATGTTCTTAAACCGGCAAGAATTATTTCATTGCCGCTCATATGACCGGTGTATCCCAGGTTGGGCGAAATGAATTGACTCAAAGTGCTGGAAACCAACTTAAATGGCGTTAAGCATGAAATAAGGTTAAGCTGTGGTTTTGTGTAATCACCAGCTGTGTTGTAAAATAACGTTTTATGAAGAGAGAATATACTTTTAAATTAAGGAACATCAAGGAACTACCATGGCAGTTATTCTGTCGCCGCGATTAGAAATACAGCATAAATCTACTAAGAAAATTAAATGTAGTTCGCTATACGTAATTTACAGCACGAGAGTTATCTTACACTCCGAGTTTTAGATGGCGTTTTCAAGCACTGGTTAATTCATTGGACACCTTTGTCCGTTATGCTACCCAGATTTATATAAATAGAAAATAGCTGGAGTCAATCTCGTCTTATTATTTCATGTTATAATCATTGTCTGCGTTCAGAAATATAATAAATGATTTCTTTATATATTTCTCAGCGCAGAAATTACGATTGGATTGTGACTCCAATCTAGTGTGAATGTACATTATTGAGGTTAAAAATGGGTACTAATATATATCTTAAACATCTTGCATTCCACAAGACTTTGCAGTTGAAAGTCTGTAATTTTCTTATTTTTTAGCAACCTTTTGTCCTCTGTGAAGTCACAAGTCAGACTATTTGCGGATGATACTGTGACAGGATGGACGTACCGGGAACAAACACCACCAGAACAAATCAACACCCATTACAATATTTACAAATTCATTTACAACAAAATGATTATGTACAATGAATAAATGTAAAGTGGAAAAACACTTACTGTAAGAAAGAAGGAAGCAAAAAAATATGAGCTCAGTATCTCTAGATATAAAGTTCTAACACTGACAGTTCCGTTGTAACGTGACGTTGCACAGTTGTTTCAGTTAATTTCGAACTTTAAGTAGCACAAAAATACAACATATCTTCAAGTAAAGTCCCTTTAAACCGTGAATACGTTGACTCCGTTTTGGCTCCCTATGATGGTAGGTGATTGGATCCCTGAGCTGACTTCAGTGGATCACAAAAGTCATCGTCTTTGCGGTTTACGGCACAACCATGGGACGAAAGCTCTGCGCTGGGAAAATCACATCCAAGCGAGAGAAGACAAATGAACCTCGGGTATTGTACTTCCGGGTCGTGACAGCATCACCAGGTAAAAGTCGTCTGGTGGAAGAAGCTAAAATATATAACATATTGTAAGCACCATATCAAAACAAATAAGTCAGGGCATAAAACTGCTCCTTTGGGTACACCATACCTCCGTAGACTCCCATAAATAACACGTGCTACTTATACAAAATATATGTGCTACTAAGTTCATACGTCACGTGATTAAAATACGTCACTTATTACTTCCATTATAACTAAAATTAATTACTTAAAAGTCTAAAGTTGAAGTATGAAAAAGATATGAAAAGTTTATGATGAAATATTATAGATACGGAAATGATAACTGCAGCTATTATTTACAACTACAAATTAGCACAATGCAATGCGAAATAAACGTTATTCAAAAGCTAGCATGAATATAGTATCAAATGCCATACAACAAAACGGACACTGTTTAGATGTGCTATAGTCTGGCATACAATAATTTCAAGTTACAAACACATATTACATACATGGTACTAGACTTGCCACATAGATTTAACATTACAATGCAATGCAATATCGGCGTTCCATAATTAACAACGAAATGTTTGACATATGTTTTTGAAAAAGAGTACTTTGCAACTATCATGTTACACAAATTTCAGTACAAATCTTACAGCTTATATAAACGAAACTGTTTAGATTCCTCTTTCGAAATAATTTACAAAAGTCTTAAAAATTTAATAAATAATCCTGACATACCGAAACTAGCCAAAATCACATGCCGACAAGTAAATGTTACAGAATTCTATAGAATGACCAAATATTTACTAAATAAAAATCGTAATTCAAAAGTCATACACAAATCTAACAAATAAACTTCTTACCTCGATCTAGCATAAATTTCTACCAAGGAAACCCAATTTGACATAGATTCGTCTAATGTCGAAATGTGGTGTGCGCTAGGCATATCTAGTCCAGTCTATTTGTAGGGTAATGTCCCGCAAAATACTAAATTTCATGGGACTCACGACTAATGCGTGTACTCTGACTATTTGTATTTCCATGGGAATCACGATATAGCCGGGAAATCTGACTACTTTGGCGCGGATTTGAATAGAACAATTGAAGGCCCGTTATTATATATTAATAGTGGTTTTGGGGATAAAAACATGAATTACTGAAGTTTATAAAATACCAACTTTCTTATTACTGAACCGAATTTAATAAATTTTACATGGAAATTTAAGTTATGAAATACAGAAAAACATCAGAGGTATTTTATGCGTAAAATCTGACATTTACCTCAATAATTCAAAAATTTACAAAAAGATGATGCAATACCTGCATTTAAACTACAGATACAATGAGGCCCGTATGTCAGTTTGTGACAGATACAGTGGTCTACTTACTATAAATTCTCCTGTTGACAGTAAAATCCTACAAATTCTCAGTAAACTAGAAATATTAGAAAGTGAGAGGGATACAGAGTTTAAATAGTCTAAATGATAGGTACTGTACATCACAAAATGTAAAACTCAATAGTTTCTCAATAGCCAAACCCTAGGATCAGTTATCAGTGCAAAATATTCTGGAGCAGACAAAGCAACGAATCTGAACTGGAACACATATTTCACATAGATATCCTCAAATGCAAATAAAACGTTTATGACAACAGGTCACGAACATGTCAAAACCCATGCATATACACAGTTTAAAAGACACGAAAGAGAAATGACGACGACATGCAGTTCAATGATCACAAACTCTTTCTAATGTTACAGCCATGCAAGAAAGACTACGAACACAGAGGAAAAGATTTCTGTCTGACAATGTTTTGCAAAATCTACCATTCCCTAATTGCTGTCAATTTCCCATCTTACATACAAAAGCAACGAGAGGAACCAGGCAAATACATGCATTAACTTTAGTTAATTTTAAGTCAACTGATTACCATACATTCTCCTTTTTTTCCTCACTAAGCTGTAGTAAGGAATACATTTTCTAATACTAACCATTCAGGTACTTGATGCTTTCAAGGAAGATGTTGTAATCATCCAGTGTAAGATCACATGCAAGATTTACTTTCTTGTAACCGTTCATTATATCTTAAGTTTTAATGTGCCAGTAAGCAACTATTTTGTTTTACATTTTTGCATAAAAACTACTTTTGTCACTGGATCCGCCCATGTATTAACGGGAGAAAAATCGTGTGCAAACAAGGCAATTCACGTGCTGTTAATGCATGAATTTATATTTTTAAAATACTTTCCCAGGGACGTACATGTATTTCTTCGCAGATTGACATCTGCGTCTTGTTTCTTCCATAATAATCTCTTTTTGTAGCATAATAGATGCAATCTAAACCATGGAATATTTTGTTGTATCAGTTACCAACGCCAAATGCACTGCCCCAAACATGTTCGTACTCGCTTCTTGCCTTGTTTACTCTCCTTTTGAACTCAGCGTCGTTTCAGTTTCTGTAGATAACCGTAAATGTTTAAGAATTTCGTGTAACTTGTGCGATTGATTGTACTCGTCCGTACTCCAACTGTGTCCGTACTCAATATAACTCGAATGTAAAGTTATTATTTTTGAAATTGTGCTCCAGTTCACCAAATTGTGAAGTTATATGAATAATTATTGGTAATTTCATGTTTGTAATAATGACAGATAAAAAATCGTTTAAATCTTTCAGGATGTGCTTTTGATAGTGTTGTTCATTTCTGGGACCTGGATACGGATATTTAAAACATGTTTATCGTTTTCCAAGAACAACAGAATGGTAATTAAAAAATGTACCGGAATCGTCAAGTCATTACATATGAAAAGAATACATTAAGTCGTCGTGTAATGTTGTTTTTTATGCAGGAATAGCGACAATACACGTTTGTGTTGTGTATGAACGTCTGTAGAAGCTCTTGGGATATGTTTGTGACCTCGACCTTGGAAGAACTAGCAAGTTGGTGTACATCTCATGAGCAGGTTTTGACATTAATCAGAAGGATAAAAGATAGATGTTGTTCATGAAGAGTGTTTTTCTTTATCTTTCGAGGTTAGATATGTGTGTGTGGCGGGGGGGGGGGGGGATTCGTGTCATATGGCAAATCGCGCGAAGTAAGACGCCATATTCCTTTCGGGCATTATTTCATAACACACGAGTTCTGACTAGAACAATCGACCTCCAGTAAGCCAGCTAGATGGCGTCCTTGCATTAAGAATTCTACACACCGAGCAAGTTCGAACCCTCATCTGTGAGGGGCAAGTTATCTTAGTCACCGGCCTTAACCACTCGGCCGCTAAGACCCTTCTTTAAGAGAAAAGTTTACATAACTTCTTTAAGAGAAAAAGATTACATACTGATCGGACACAGTGGTCCAGTGTTAACGCTGCCCGACCACAAAATCATGTATGGTGAGTTCTACCCCCGCTCCCCCACTAAACACTGATTTTCAGTTAATAGTGTCATCATCAGACCAAACAAGTATTTATAATCAGAATTTTGAGTATATAAAATTGAAGCAACACATTCTTGGATTATGTATGCAGCATTTTACATGCACAATTGTCTTACATTTCGAGGTAGGAACATGTAAACATCAATTATTTATCTTTAATAAATCTCTGTTACTTGTCACTATATGAGTTTGTATGTGATTTTTCTCGCGTACTGTCCAATTATATGTCTATACGTATTTAAACGTATTCGTAACGTTTACCATGCACCTGCAATATATAGTAACCCCGATTTTTCAAAAGTTCGGACATTTGGCGACATATTTCAATCCGACTGTACGCACCTTGGACGCTTGTATGTACTAATGAAAAGTTTATTTAACACTTAATTCAATGATTATGTAAGTTTCAGACGACCAGATCGATACGAAAATGTAGATAACTTAAACATACTATGAGTTTAAATTCACGACGAAGAAACGGCGACAGTAATGGACATTTAAAAATCGAAAGTTTATTCAACATTTTAGACGCTAAATGTATTAGGATAAAAAAAATATGTTATGCTTTTTTAAATATCAACTGTCTCTCCTTAATAGCCACTACCCATGTTACATTTCAAAACGTTTCCGGAGCTGTTCCATGGCGACATGCAATGTTCCTATTTATTGAAAATCAGTGTAAAGTTACTAGCGCTCAAAAATGAGTCCCATGTACTGGAACTTTATGTTGGCATGTTAAAAGTCAGGGGCATTTTCGGATTTGGAACTTATGTACCGGTTAGTATCTTTCCAGAGTTATAACAAGAACGTTACATAATGCGTTGTTATTTCTGCTGAGCGAGGTCACTATCTCATAACATATATATAGGAGTGTATTCGTTGGATATACTCACTGGATATATCTATGAAGATCCTTTGGAAGCTCAGTATGCAGTTACGAAAAACTGTACCAAAATCAGTGTTATTAACTATGTTCCTTTGAGGTAATGAAAAGTCTAAAAGTTTCAAGTCGCTTTGCATGTAGGGCTTTATTAGAAATAAAAACAGAATAGATTCCATAGAATAATAACACTGGGTCCAAATACGGAGCGAATTTTCTTCGACCCTCACACGACTATTTTTTAATTGAAATTTAAAGTCGTTTATGATTTGTACATGTGGAATAAACTGTATCAAAAGCTATCACAGATGTATACTTATATTATGATGATAATACAACTTAGAATATCTGTGCTCAAAGCTCTTATATACATCGACTGTAGTATCACAACACTTTTCTATATTCTTACTCTTATTGGGAACATGCATTTCTACTATAAAAAAGATTGAACCGTGCTTAGTATAAAGTTAGTATCAGCTAGATGCTACGTTTTCCCTTTTAGTTGTGCTTGAAGACTTCATAACACACAGTTTTCAAAATTCACTGGAACCTTGGTGCTCTTATATTTGTCTTCTAGCTTTCTGGTCGGACCTTAAATATGAAAATGTTTCTTTTGTTGCACTGGATGAGAACAAGCGTATATGGTTCTTCAGTTTTCGTTATGAATTTAATAACATGAGCATTTCTGTGGCTTATTTATTTATTTTTTTTTATCAAAATTAATGACTTTTGATATTTTTACTTGTGTTACTACGATAATTTTTATCTGCACTTACTAATTGGATTGTGTTTGTTTTTGTTGTCTATAAATTGCAATATGTTTATATATTTGAATACCTATCCTTTATTTGCACATTTTATATATTCGCTAATTGGGTTTTCATTTTTAGATTGCAGTGTTTTATTTTTTTACTTTCAAATAGCTTTTTTTTTAAAAAAATAAGTTTGAACAAGTCGCTTAAAGTAGAAATAATAAATATAATATTTTAGTGCATTTTACTTAAATAAAATCTGAGACATAAAATTTGTTGACAGAAAACTTAAAGAAAGAAAAGTATTGCACATAATAAAACATTTTATTTCCGTAATTTGTATAAAAGCAGTAAATACAACATATAAAACGTGTAAAACCATCTTAATAACATTTTTATTTTTTTTTATATTTGGTAATTTATGGCTGTTCTCAAATAATAACCGTTCAGCAATAAATACAAAACAAAACGCTTCTAAATACAAACCATTAACAGTTCAGCTTAACAAGTTGCATAAAACAACATTTATTACAAGATTAAGATCATTTTAGAATTTCAAACCGTTAGTTTCTTCTCAAAACATTCAACAGTCACATGAACGATTACTATTTTCTATTCAAAATAATATACTCTTTGAAATTAAGTCAACTTAGTTAAATTATCATTGTGCCCAACAAATTCACGAATCGAACGCCTGGATGTCACACTCACGAGATTTAGGACAGATACTACTAAATTTCAGCCGTGAATTACTTGATCAGTGACCACTAAGTTTGTGTGTGCGAGGACGTAGACTGTTAGGGCATCAAATCACTGCATTAGGATGTTAGACAGAAATAAAATATAAGTGAATATATGCCAATAAGGTAGTGGCAAGGGTTCCAGTAACCGGATATTTATACAACCGCCTCAATAACTCAATGTTAGGGTATCCGTTTTGAGTGCGAAATTTTAACTTTTCAAACAGATAGTTAAGTGCCGGTCCATTGCGCAAAAATAGATTTTAACTGAAAACTTGAAAAATCTTCTCGTCTGAAACCATAAGACCTAGGCCTATGATATTTGATAGGTAGCATTGCCTAGATGTCCTTTACCAAGTTTGTACAAATTATGCCCCTTGAATGAAAAGAGGCCCTGCTCGGGGGTCCCAAGTTCTATATAGATTTATATAGGAAAGAACTTTAAAAACATTCTTGTCTGAAAATACAAGGCCTAGGCCTTTGATATTTAGTATGTAACATTGCCTAGTGGTCCTCTACCAAGATTGATCACATTATGCCTCTGGGATGAAACGTGGCCCCGCCCGAGGGTCACAAGTTTTACATAGACTTATATAGGATATTTTTATATTCTTATCTGAAACCGCAAGGCCTAGACCTTTGATATTTGGTATGTATCATTGCCTAATTGTCCTCTAACAAGATTTTTCAAATTATGCCCCTGGGGTGAAAAGAAGCCCCGCCCTGGGGTAACTTGTTTTACATAAAACAAAAACAAAAAAAAAAACCTTATAACTCGGCAATGCTTGGGCCTAGGACTCTCCAACTAATAGAGAGGTTAGACCTGAAATGTTTATGGCCTTGAAGTCAAAGGTCAAAGGCACTGTAACTTTTAGTAACAAAAAAAAACTTAGTAGGGTTTTTGGTCCTGACCAGTAGATGACCCTGAGGCCAAAGGTCATGGTCAAGGTCACCATAACATTTAGAACCAAAAACCTTATGACTTTCAAACTTAGAAGGAAGGTTCTTCAAGTGAGTCTGACAGTCAATGACTTTTACCATGATCTACTGACCTACTTTCTCTATTTTAAGCTACAGCAATGTAATTTGGACCTGTTGTACTCTTTATGCATGATAAGAAACAAATTTTAAAAAAATGCTTGGCCCAACCTTGATTTGAACCCGGGACCTTGAGTTCTTTAAGCGAGAACACAACCACGTCGCCATAAAAGCTAGCAGATAGGCAAGGGAGTAGAAGTGCCGTATTAAAACTCTACTTCACATAGTCCCCTTGTTATCTACAGTACCTTGAAATCAGAGCAAAACTTATTTTGTTTACAGACATATTTATTGCAGTCATTAAAATGTCCTCATACTTTGCGTCCTGCATATCCTGGTCTTTACTTTTTGTGCCCAACCACTCGGTATTAAATTTGGTATTTTCCCTGTGCCAAATCATGGGGGTCCACAAACTGATGACCAATATTTAAATCAGGCATTGCAACCGCAAATTTACAAAATGATTATTATATGTTTATATAGATGTGCCCTAGAAGAAATTTTTGCTATGCTTTAACTTGTCATACTCATTTGATTTAAATTTAGAAAGTTTTGGTCAAATATACTCAGCATGGTATGAATATATAATCTGTGTATTTAAACACGGTTGTGACGTAATTCTTGTTTATTTACTGTTCTTTGTATAGGTTATTGTACCGATACCTCTCTATATATATACACACGACTCTTTTACTCTAACTATACATTATTAACAGGTAACTGTCCATTCTTAAAATAATGGATACTTTAAGAATGGACAGTTAGCAGGTAATGGATTATGTGCAGTAACAAACTCAAACGTTCAGAGGTGTGGGATAAAAGATCTTATGAACTTCAAATACTTCATAAATAAGTTTCTGGACGTTTTATAGAAATAATAGCTGCTGTAATAAAAAAAAACATCTGAAGGGGACTTATTACTTTGATTAAAATCGGCCCCACGAATTATCAGAATACTGTGTCCCATTGAGGGGATTGACTAAATGGAAGATAAATTATAGAAATCAAAGAATAGGTCAAAAGCAGTTGCAGAAAAATAGTTTTAATCGTCAGCTGTCAGAAAGTAGTGAACTACCCTCCTTCTTAACTCCCCTAGATTACCCTAGAGTATCTGCTATGGCATTTTCAGCCGGGAATAACTGGATAAGCAACGTAATGTACAAAACATTTTGCTGTATATAGAAAATTAACAGTAGCAGTGAGAAGTAGAAAAAAAAAGTAGAAAACGTGAAATTGGCATTAGCTATGGCACTAGTAGCAGTAGAAAAAACGTAAAATTTGCAGTAACACTAGCATAAGTAGCAGTTACTGTAACAAAATTGTGAAAGTGGTTGAATCAGTAGTAGCAGTAGAAAAATGATCAGTAGCAGCAGCGTTATAATATTTGTGAAAAATTGGCAGAAAAAGTAGCAGCAGTAGCAGTAGCAAACAGATGAAATTGGCATTAGCAAAAGTACAAATGTGTAAGTTGCAGTAACAACAGCAGCAATAGCAGTAGCAGTAATAAAAAATATGTATCTGGCATTCGCATCAGTAGCAGTAGGAGAATAAGCAGTAGCAGTAGAAAAATCGTGAAAATTACAGTAGAAGTAACAGCAGTGTCAGTAGCAAACATATTACATTTGCAATAGAAGTAGCAGTAGCGAAAATGTGATATTGGAAGTAGCAATACCAACAGTATCAGAAGCATAAATGTTAAATTGGCAGTATCTGTAGAAGTAATAAAATGTTAAAATTGGCATCAGCAGTAGCAGCAATAGGTACGGCTTTACCTCACTGCCACTACTACTGTTGATACTGCTACTGCTGCTACTGCTCAGTGCCACTGCTACTTTCTATTGCTGTTGCTGCTCACTACTACTGTAACAGTTGCTTCTGCTACTGCTGCTCACTATTTCTGCTACTACAGCTATTGCTTCTGTTACTGTCACTTTCATGTTTTTTGCTATTGCTACTGCTATTTCTGTTGCTGCTCACTGCTAACACTGATGCTGCTACTACTGCTTTTAAAATTGACGCAACTGATTCTGCCTGCTACTGCCAATTTTGTGGTTTTGTTACTGCTTCCCCTGATACTGCTACTCGTATTTTCATAAGATTTGTTACTGCTACTGTAAATTTCACATTTTTGCTGCTAATACTGCTGCTTTTGCTTCTGCCAATTTCACATGTTTCTACTGCTACAGCTTATGCTTATTCTTCTACTGCTACTGTTACTGCCACTACCACTGCCATTTTTACGGTTTTTCTACTGCAACAGTTCCTGTTTATTTTTCTACTGGTACTGACGCTCCTGCTTCTGCCAAGTTCACATGTTTGCTGTTTCTGCTACTTATATTGTCTACTACCACTGCCAATTTCACGTTTTTGCTATTGCTGCTCCTGCTACCGCCCACTTCCCATCCGTAATTCTCCTTTATTTTTCAAATGCTGTAGACCAATCTTTCCCATACAGTGTGCATGTAAAACTGGTTAACGCTTTTGTCGTAACAGACATTGAAATCCTACACAACTCATATACCCGCTTGTTGAAATGTGTTTTTTCTACTTAAATGTAAAAAAGGGGGAAACGTTTCTTTAATTTTTACACGTTTCGGTATTACTAGAAAACTTGTTCGTTTTAATCTATTATAGCTAATTGATTTTCTTGTTATGACGATGCTATTTCTTGTAAAAACAGACTATTTTATCGTAAAAAACCCAACGAAATAGTGATTCGTCATAACATTTTATGACATACTTGTACCATGGCTTGAAACGGAATAAACTTGTCCACAAACACATTTTAATTCCGTGTTGCAGTGTTTGCTGAAACATTCTTTCATGCATTTTGCACAATAATAAACTTGATTCAGTCATTAAACGCAACTTGAAATTGAAATTAGATCCGTGTGCAAGTTCGATCTATTATCATAAAACGTTAAATTCATTTTAAACCCTTAAAAATCTTGCAGAAGAGTAATAATTTCATCGACTCAAACAGGTAAAAATCATAACCTAGCCCGAGTATGCAATAAAATTGAAATAAATCGAACCTGTATTTGATATACACAAGACATTAAAACAACTGTAGTATTTCAGGTAATTGCTATCTAACTATTAAAAATCAGATGATATCTGAAATCTAAGGCCAACAAAAATCAGTTAGCTTAACTTTTTGTTAATTACTTTTATAAAATGGCATTTGGAAACATAGAACGTAACCGAGCAACATAAGAAACAGTTTGATGTGAATCTGTTTAGATGAGGTAATGAAATGCCCTTGTGGAATGTGGAATGCCCTTCACGCCACCTAGCAATTACTTAAGCAGAAGTCTACTGCAACATGACATTGAATGAAATTCATAATCCTAAACGATCGGAAATGATAAAAAAAGCTGGATCAAAATACGCGGTGTTATTTAACGAGCATCACACTGCACGCGAGATTACTGTAAAGGTATATCCATTTGACACTTTCAATAAAACATTTATCATTGCAATGGTACGGGACGTCGTTCCAAAGGATAAAGAAGAACAAAGTTGCAAAATAATGAAAAGTTTGAATGGATGAAACTAAATGACAGTGAATTCATTAATATTATGTCGGTAATTAAAATGAGACAACATAATGGCAAGATTCATAATTTGCACGAATGTTACGTAAAATATTCGTCACAAAGAAAAACAAAATTTAGGTACATGTACGTGTTGTTGTTGAAATACCAAACCACGTCATAAAGTACGCATACGACCGTAGAACTCTCCTAAAATACCACTAAAACTAAAACATGTTTATGCATATGCATTTGTAGAACGCATTCTCCGTGTAATTTGTTATATTTTCTGGTCCTTTGGGATAGACATGGAAAACATTCTTAATTCCGCTTAAGACGTTGCAAGGGGGCGTAAGGGGTGTTGCACATTTTATTACCTCTCATGGATAGACTCGGTCATATCGAGTCTGCTATTACATGTATGTTGCTCGATTGCATTCTATGCTTTCAAAGGATCTTTTCATAGATTTTGTTAACACTCACAGTGATTATTTAGTGCAGTTCAAATGATATACCTGTTTGAGTAAAGCATACGCACGTAGAAAGTATCTTCGTCGATAAAAAATACTATTCAAAATACTGTTAAACAAACGCCACGTGAACAGAAATTTATCCGTATTCAAGAACAGTATGTCAATCACTTCTATCAACCAATCACTGAAAATGTCTAGCCGTTTCGTACGGAACGTTGATATAAAACGTAAATTTATAATAAAGACGCAATACAAGGAAAACAGATATGAAAATGGTATTTATGATTTCCTTTTTATATTTGATTTACTGCAACTCAAAAATATTATATAGTAATGTGATATTTTACTTTTTTATAATAATAGTAATTTCAATGCAATCATTTTGTGATATATATACATTTATGATTAATGTGTTTATATTGTCTTGGTGGTAATGGAAAGAATTCAGTACTCAATTTGACACTTACTGTATTTCATTAAAAAATAAATGCCGTAATTTCTTCTTTAAATCAATGACTATTTATCCAACTTTATTTCATTAAGTTTAATTTGATGGATCAAATTTTATAAAGGCTAATTATACCGTGGTGGTCGACAAAGCGTGTTTATGAGTTCAAGTTAAGTACAGCTTTTTTTGGTAATTCCGGTATAAGGGGAATGTAGATTCCGTTAGTATTACTTTAAGATAGTCATCTTTGATATTGTGTTCTTTGTAAAAGGTTTGTTTGAACAAAAGCAAAATCGCATGTCTTGGTAAGGAACGTACAGAACATGCGATAGAATTACCGTCTTATGTAAATGTCAGTCTTTGAAAGAATTAGCAGGGACAATATTTAGTCTTTTCTAACCATACTGGATGGGAATCATTTTCCGGACACATTTTCATATTTCGGCTCCATTATTTCCTAAAATAATATTTGACATAAATGAAGTCCACACTGCACAAACTTCAGCTCCTTCCGTATTCGATGTTTTAATCAGCATCACGTTGTGATGCATAATATGGGTTCCATGACACCTAAAATGGGGTCACTAAAAGAAGTTATTTTCCCCGTGAGGTAAACCAGTAACCGGACAAATATGTTGACGATGTTTTGCTGTTAATTTGGTATCAAAATTTGTAATTAAACTATTTTTACACATTTCTTTTTCATTCATCGCTTCAAAAATGCACATGAAACATAACCAGATGTTCAATAGCAGCTACGAAAGCAACCCGAGACTGACTAAAAAAACTCGAATTTCGTCTAACACGAATTCTTGATAATTCCAATAGATATAGAATAAAATTAGTGCAAAAATCGACAGTCCTGTATTTTATGTAACTATTACCGTGAAATTAGCAGACAATCATTATGTAGTATAATTATTTCTTCCCCACTTGATACCTCGGCAAGTGTGAACTACTGCGCATGCGCAATGCTATCTGCATGCCCGTTAAGACATAAAGTTGTTTTGTAAACACAGGTGAGGTACCATCATAAAACCTAACACTATACAGCCTTGTAATATAGTGATTTGTTCTAGACATGAAGGACAAACATCTAAATGATCTAGATGAAACAATTACATGAATAACAACGAAATAAAGCGGATATTACATGTGTCCCGAAACTGGTTCCCGACCAGTACAGCCGCGTCCGGTTTAAAGCCAGTTATGTAGTGTTATAAATTAGATTTCGCTCTTTGTATCATATTTTACTTTTAAATTATTTCAAACTATTTTGTTAGTTGTTTCAAGGGATAATTATATGTTTGCTTTGTCCAAGGGAGAAAATATAAAACCAGAAAAGTTATATCTACCTCTGAGAAAATTATTGAATTGATTTCCAGGCATCCAGCGGGTGACGCTGATAACGTCAAAATTAGTTGACAGTAACAGTCAAGACAATAGGGTTAATATAACAGTGGCTCGAGTGGATTATGCCTGATCGGATCTCACGAGACGCGCATGCGCCGAGTGTGATTAGTTCTTGCAAAATCCACGAAAGTCGAATACAAAATCATAGATATAGCTACTGTTGTAATGACCATTTTGTTATTAACCTTTTTGTTTGTTTATTTGTAATCAAACGAAATCTTAAATGTTTGTTGATGTTAAAATGAAATGAGTGGTGTTTCTGTGTCAGCTAATGCATATTCAATGAAAGTAGTCCGGCAACATACAATACGGAGGTACAATACGGGATTTTTGGAAGGTACAATACGGGATTTTTTTCAGCCTGTTGGGATTTCTTTGTGAAATGCAAGTTGTATTTATGACAGAAATTAAATAGGTATATAATATATGTGCTTCTATTGCCATTAATGCTATTATTTTAGTCGTAAAGAACAACCATTTACAACAGAACAGATATTCCTTCTCTTCTGTATTTCTAAACTAGTTGCTTTAACTGTCTTATCTTTTGAGACATTTTATCCTCTCAACTAAGCGCAGAAAATCACGTGCATTCACACTAGACTACTCAATTTACCCCGCGTAAATCTTAGGTACCAAGAATTTGCCTTGACATGATAAATCCCTAAAACTGTGCATCTACTTTTTTAAAAATACAATTTAGTGCATATAAATGTACCGTTCTTTAAAAAACGACATGATATTAGTAATGAGACTAGACTTGTAAACAAACGTATTGCTATTTAAGGTAGTTCTGCACGTATGGATTGAATTTTTTTCTAAAATGTAGAATTTGATTAAACTCCGATGTTTCAAAACTTCATAATATACCTAGAAATTCAGCAAATATAAAGGTGGGGGCCGTGTGCTTAATTTTTTGCTAGACTGATTTGAAAAATTTGGACCTCACGCAATTTTGCATAATAGGAGTCTTTGGGAAAATCATAACTTTCATAACATTGTCGCAGATAGAATTTTTTCTACAATGTAGATTTTGATGAAACTTCTAACAGTTGTAAATAAACATATGGCCTATAATGTGGTGAAATAAAATGTACAGGTCCGTGTGCTTGTTTCTGAGATAATTGACCATAATTAAAATGAACCGAATATTTCACGCTAATTTTGAGACATTATTTTGGATTATTTAACATGTCATATATCTTAATAACATATTTTGACTTTAGAAATATAGTAACAGTGTCATTTTAATAAATTCAATAATAGGTTATCAATAATTCATAAAATGATTTTCATTTCCGTAGGCCGAATCCAGGCTTTATTCAAGGTTTTCCGGATAAATCACTTCCAGTTTTTCAAACGTGCAGAACTACCTTAACTAGGTATGAAATAACAGTGAAGTAATGTTTCTATTCATTTGCAGGATTGTTTCTCCAAAGTATCTCCATGGTTGATCTTTGCATTGTTTATAATACGTGGAGGCAAAGCAGGTACATTTTAATGTTTCTTTTTAACCAAAAAAAAAAATACATGTCCAATGTTGAATATAAAAGGACGACTCTTTCGCGTGAATATTTTTTATCTTTAATTGATAAACATACATTGAACACAAGCGTTATTTTCAGTTCTCTGAAGCTAAAACAATAAAGTCTTGTAGTTGTGTTACAGACTTAAGAAAAATGTTTATAAAAGGGGTTTGTAATATGATCTTTTACACAGCAGCCATCACAAAATAGATTCTATATAACAAAATAGAAAAAGTGGAAACTCCACAGGTCGCTCTACACGACATAAATGAAAGTGTTGCAGGCTTGGTTTGATTGAGCCCGTTCATGGACGGTAGTGGAAATGCATGCTACCTTCCATGAGCTCTAGCCCTGGGTTGAGCAGACCTCAACATTTAAACATGTTACAAGTACAAACGCAATTTAAAGCCATCAGCAAAATTGTTCATACGGCTGTGCACATGGAACCTTCAATGATACACGTGTACAAACCCGATTATACATTGTGCAGCTACAAAACTGAATCATACTGATTTTATAAGCCGCTACTTCGAATATCAAGAAACATACTTACCAATAAAATGTTTGAGTTACAATCATGTTTCCGTTTAAACTAGTACGTAAGTTCATGAAATGGATATCTTTACCACTGGTTTACACTGCAGCCTTGTTAGACACATGTGTCGACGACGCGGCATGCCAAGTAGCCGAAGGCGATTCTAATGCCGTCTGCTCAAAGGACGAAAATGCAGGGGAAATGACTAACGGAAATTGTATCTGTACAGGATCCTATAAAAATAATGAGGATGATGATGCATGTGTTGCAAAAGGTAACCCGTTCTTCTTGAAATTAACTGTTTCATAATTTAAGCTTACCTGAGCACTATATTGCTTTAGTCACACCAGAGATTTGAACTTAGAACACATACAAGCCCATATTTTAGCAATCTTCATGAAACATACATAGATATATTTAATTGCTTTGTTAAAAAAGAATCACGACGTTGAATTAGTATATAGTTGAATAGAAAAACCTCGATAACACCTTTAAGGATTTAAGGCTACATTATCGAGACGAAACCAGAATGCCTGTTGTTATGAATTCTATACCAAGTTTGAAACTGCGATATTTAGATGAAAACATCGAGTCACTGGGTCAATTCATAGAAAAAGGGCATTTTTTTCTAATTGATCAACATAACATGAATCATGTTCAGAACGTTTAATGAATGCTAGGGTTTAAAGTTCCCACCTTGCTCCTTGTTTGTCTGCGCTACTGGATTTAAGTAAATCAAAGTTGGTCTATCGCATACTTTATTAAACACCTTTCAGAAGTGTTGGAAAATATTTTCATAAATGTCATTCTGTTGCATTTAAGGTCAGGTAGTTATCCAGTGCTTTTGTGGTCCTCAAGTATTGATATAAACTTACTGGCACAATTATGTGTGTGTGTGTGTGTGTGTGTTTGGGTTTAACGTCTTTTTCAACAATTTTTAAGTCATATAAACGACTGTGTCTACTTGTAGCAGTGAGCACAATGCCCGACTTTATAGTGCTGCCTCACCGGAATATCACGCCGTAGACACGTGACATGATACCCCACCCAGTCACATTATACTGACACCGGGCTGACCAGTCCTAGCACTATCCTCTTAATGCTGAGCGCTAAGCGAGAAAGCTGCTAGTACCATTTTTTACGTCTTTGGTATGACGCGGCCGGGGATCGAACTCACGACCTCCCGCACTCGAAGCGGACGCTCTACCACTTGGCTACCGAGGCGGTTTTTTTAAATGTAGGTAATATACACAAAGTGGAAGTAACAATTTATATCAAACTCTATGTAGATGAAAAACATCATTTTTAAATCAACTACGGGTGGATAACTTTACATTATTCTTTATTTTATTTAGTTTTAGTTGAAATATGAGTATTCGGGTTTCTGTTTCAAATCTGTATTGAAAGGGCCTTAATTCGGACGTAAACACTGCAATACATCACATTATCTGGATATTATTATTCAATAATGAAATAGACTGAGCTAATACTAAGCTCAACTGAACCAGAATGATAAAATCAGGGGCAATACAAAAACAAAACAAAAACAAAAACAGAGCCAATATTAGAGTTAAGCATTTTTGATTGGTTTAGTCAGAGTTTCGAGACGGGGAAGTTTCTTCCGTTAGATCTTTGTAATTATGCCATTTTTTTTTCGCGCAAAAAAACATCATCTATAATCTAATACATGATCTGTGACTGAGCGGGCTTACGATAATACGTATATTATGTTTCGTATATTATGTTTTTGCATTTGGACTGTGTCCGGCTGCATTAAGCTTGTCTACACTTCGTTTCTAAAAGTGGTCGCTGGATTTCAACGAATTTTCGCAGGAAAGATTGCTATTAAGTGGAAATGGGACAGTTGCCTATATGTATATCGGCAAAAATTTTCCTATGAGCAGAATTTCTTTACACTTTGTGTACTGACTGAGAATCAAGTTTAAAAAGGAAATATGTATTAAAAATCGTAGGTACCCAGGCTTGATCTTGAATTATCTGCCCTTGAAAATCAGAAAATACTAAAAAAATCCAATTTTCAAGGACAGATAATTCACGATCAATGCAAGTGTATATTTTAAATTTTATTTCTGTTTCAGACTTCTTTTGCAGTCAGTATACAATGTTTAAAGAAATTCGGTCCATGGGAAAGATTAGGACTTTGCGGTATCACTTTGTCATGTTCATAGTTAAGGACATTTGCAACAGTCTCTATATTGACTTGGGGCAAAATTTTCTTTCAGAAGGAATTTCTTCTTTAAACTTTTTATTTACTGACAGAGAATCAAATCAAAAACAGAAATATGAAATAAAACAAACCATAGGAAACAAGCCTTGGTCATGAATTATCTGCCCTTGAGAGTCGGAAAATACTGGAAAAATCTACTTTCAAGGGCAGATTATTCAAGATCAAGCCTGGGTACCTATGATTTTGATACATATTTCTGTTTTAAACTTGTTTTTCAATCAGTACACAAAGTTTAAAGAAATTATGCCCGTAGGAAATGTTTTGCCCTATACATATAGGAAACTGTGGTATATCCCCTTAAGCCTAGTTGTGCATATTGTCGGTGTATTCTGCTTGGTTTATTTGTTGCAGAGGTACGGACCCTTTTAAGTGCTTTGAGATAAATTTGTCTCGACTATATGTAAGTCTCATATTTTATCTCAATGATTTTAATAAAGCATGATCAGTACTATGTATTTTGGCATATTCTACTGGTTTTATGTTTGAATGATTTTCTATTCAGTTATGGCCCTATGGTTTTTATACTTTAAGAGATTCTCGTTTTGATTTCGTCTTGAAATTTGATAAACAAACAATTGTCATCTTCCGGTTTATCCATTTATATGGAGTTATACTTATAAAGTGTAGATTTGCAACACATAATAACAGAAGCTTATCAAAATAAAATGATAAAACTAAACATTCATAACTTTGAGTATACCTTTCTCATCATTTATTAACATTAACTTCGGCACTCTATTTTAATTATTAGACAAAAAGATATGATGAGAGAGACAATTGTCAGTTGTCCACAAAACTGAAGACGCAATTTGATTTTACATATTAAAGTTTTTTACGACGTATTTGTACTAGATATATGTTAAATAAATGTTCCCACGGCAAAAAAAAATGTAAAAAATATCATAAAATAAACTATCTGAAATTGTTTTGCGAATATGTCCCAGTCTACAGTACCTAAATACGTGTAGGTTTTAAATTATCGGATACACTTTACTTTGCTGAAAATATGAATAACGTAAATAATGTTCGCAAAGTCTATCGTTCCTTAGATACAAACGATCGGCGGTGACTTCAGGATATCACGATTTCCATTTCACAATTTCACTATTTCAGCCTCATGATTTCACTATTTCAACTTAACGATTTTATGACCTCGATTTTTACTTCACGATTTCATGATTTCTCTATTTCACGATTTCATTATTTCTCGTTTCTACTTCACGATTTCATTATTTCCGATTTCTCGATTTCATGAATTCTCGATTTCATGAACTCTAGATTTTAATTCACAATTTTTTCACAGTTTCATTATTTCTCGATTTTACTTCACGATTTCTTGATTTCATGGTTTTTCGAATTAATGATTTCTCGAGTTCGCGATTTCTAGATTTTAATTTCAAGATTTCATGATTTCAAGACTTGATTTCAAGACTTTTCGATTAAGACGTTCATGATTTCATGTTTTTTCGATTTCAAATTTTCGCTATTTCATGATACGCGACTTCACGATTTTACTAGTTACGTGAAATCTTTTTATGTCGTAAGAAATTAGGTCCATTTTAGATGCACGTGGACGTATTTTCAGCTTATGTTTACCTGTTAATATGTCTTGCCGACTTTAGAATAAAATTTATTGTAGGCCCTATTGTAACTTTCTTTTTTATCTGGAAACAGAGTGTTTCTGAACCTATAGGCAAGTCAATGCTGATATTCATATATTTCATAGTGGGTAGGTAGGTTGTGCTACCGCCTCGGACTGAAAGAATGCTAATTTACAAAGAGAGTCATATCGACGGGCCTTCTTGCTGGCCTGTTATACATACATGTAACTCCGTTTCGTGGATAAGACTATTACTATTTTACAAAACTTTCTTGAATGTTCTCACAGTTTATTTTAACAATCATCAGTTCTGCTTATCTGTTCAATCAGGTATTCTCATCACATTTTTCCCGAGCATTTATGACGTCACAAATAAAGATCTAAATTGTGAAATCGTGAAATCAAGAAATCTTGGTGTTAAAATCGAGAAATCGTAAAATCCAGAAATCGTAAAATCGTGAAGTCTTTAAGTTCAAATCGAGAAATCATGAAATCGAGAAATTGTAAAGTTAAAATCGAGAAATCGTGAAGTCAAAATCGTGAAAGCGTGATTTTTTTTGCCTTGGACAGTCTTTTGTCAAGAAAAGATGGGATAAAGCTTTAGATGAAATTAAATTATCATAACAAATCTTTTTCCTTCATCTTTGTTTTGGTAAAAATGCTGTAAAATTGGTATTTTAAGCGTTACAATGAAATAATGCTGCTTAATATTTTCAAGCGGTTTTAATATGAGTGTCAGCTAGTTCACGAACAGATACTAAAAACTGTTTCGCGAATATTAATCAATCTACAATATCCTGCACTGTCGGTTTTGGGATAAGACTAGGCATCCAGGCAGAACATTTTAGGCTTTTTAATCTTACTGTTAGTTAGTGTTTCGCGTTTTCGTCAAGCTTACTCTTTCTTTAAAGATTAAATTTAAAAAAAGGACCTAGGAAAAAGTACTTATATATACATATAATAACTCAGTTTGCTTTCAAATTCAAAATGCTGAGTACCCATTTCTAACATCAATACTGTATTATATTTCATAATTAAATAACAATTTGTCAATAAGCTGATGTTTTCTTTCTATATCCTTGTAATTTCTTATGATAAATAAATAACTCACATCTTTATCTAGGTAATGGTGATGCCTGTTCAGCTGAATCAGACTGTGCTGCAGTGACAAATTCCGCGTGCGAAAGTGACATGACATGCGGATGTGCTGATGGGTACAAAATATCTTTAACAACTTGCTCAGCAGGTAATTTCTACCAATTTTTAATAGGAGTTGTTCAGGCAGGTCCCTATAGTTTCTACACTATTTTGTTCATTATCACATCCTCTTTCAAAGTACAGAAATACAAAGCTTAATATAGTTATGTCAGTCATTAATTATTTTTTGGTATGTTGGTCAGTTTACCACATTGGTGGTTTCAACTCAGTTGCTTGATAACAATTACACCCATTTTTTAAATAGCATGATTTTTTATGGGTACATGTGTCTGATCCATTCATTATTAAAGTTAGTGGGTTATAAGCCGAGGTCCAAACAACTTTCAAATAAAAAATCGTTCCCGAACAATAATTTGACACAGACTGGGTCTACTGGATTCAACTCGTTGTAAGTAGATAACACTTATTGCTTTTTAAGTTTCTCAGGTCCAGATCGTGGTAGCATTTTTCTTAAAAATTATAAAATACATGGAGAATATATTATCCTATATTCTTGAAATGTCACATATTGAATGCCTTTAGTAAGTTGTTGAAACCTGTTAATTGTGTGGTCCTTGTTCAAAAGATCGCGACAGAAGGTCTGAAGGCTGTTATGGGTCGATGATTTGGAATTTATATTATGGTTGAAGTAAGTCAGCCTCATTTACGAGGCACATATATTAATGAGACTGCCAAAACATACCGGCGCAATAATTTCCATGTATAATCACTATGCCACTTAATCACACATATAGTTATAAATCATGTGTGTGGTTATAGATATAAATCAAGTGTGCAAAACATTTTCTCATATATTTTTGTAAATACCTCATGTTTTCATTTCATAACTATTTATTTCTAATAAGCATATGCAGACATGTCTCTGATGGTTGAAAAATATTGGAGTATTTCTAAATTAACAATGTATAACTATAATTAAATAAAAACAATGAAGTTCAACTTCGGGTCAAAATTATGTTATTACATTTAATTTCAACACTGACATACCTGATGTTGAATGTCTTTTGTAAATTAAAACATTCATACAGTTTAATAATATTTTCTCCCCCAAAACATGAAGTTTTTACCCTATTGTACTGAAAAACAAGAGTTGCAATGAGTCAAATATTCATGTGTTTAACTCGCCAAAGGCATCAGCATTATGTGACTATACTGTTGCTTAAGATGTCTTATCTAAATTATTTTAAATTGGAGATTATATGACAATCCTTAACATAGTTGTATCATTTGATATGTTTGAATGAAATGTATAGTTCCGTGTGTTTATTTTTGAGACATTTCCCTATAGTATAATCTCCAACTTATCATATTTAACTTCCAAAAAAATATATATTATATATGCAAGTTTTATCGGCTGCAATTAGTTAATTACGTAAGTTGGGACCCGGCTTTATTCCAGTTTATCTGAAGAAGAAAAAAGTGTCATAAAAGAATTTTCGGTTTCCCAAACATGCCGAAAAGCTTTATCTCGTATTTCAGTGCTGGAAACAAGCTGCACAGGACCTACCGATTGCACGGATCATGTTCAAAATTCTGAGTGTTCAGCTGCTGGGGAATGCTCTTGTACAGCAAATTATATCCAAGATGGTAATGTTTGCGCCAAAGGTCAGTAGAGATCATATCTGTTTTAATTAGTGAGTACAACGCACATCAGATTCAATAGTAAAATCATTAAAAGATGATCTATAAACGTCATGTAGATTATCAAAGAAAATCAAATTGAATGCATAACAAATGACTTCATTTTACAAGATCGATAATCATGTAATTCATTTTCTTTCCGTGTTTTTCACATGTTTGTACATTTATTTTACTTTGTCCAAAATTTCGCATTTTAATCTTTTTTGCCAAAGATATGAACAATCATACATATATTTTAATCAAACAGTTGTATGTTTACAATTCTGTTTTACCTAAAGTATCAGTTCTGGAGACTCCGTGTCCCGATGGTAACAATGACTGTATAGCTACAAACACGGAATGTGATAGTGCTGAAACCTCGCCGATGTGCAAATGCTCAAATGGCTACAAACAGGACAGTACTGACAACACCATGTGCCAAGCAGGTAAATAAAAATGTTGCTAAACACATTATATAACAACATCATTCTATGTGATTTTTTTCTAACAAGATACAGCCTTTTGTTAGCTTTACTCATTTTGAGACATATCTGAGAATGTTAAACACTTATATAACTAATAACAATGTACAATTATGTTTAAAAATAAACAAATTAGTTTATATTTGTTATGATATTTCGTTTTAACTTTGAAATTAAATTATACAATATTCATACAGAAAGTGTCGCATATATGTATATGAAAACAATCATACTGTTTTAGCTCACCTGAGCCAAAGGCTCATGATGAGCTTTTGTGACCTCTTGATGTCCGTCGTGCATCGTGCGTAGTCCGTCCGTCAACAATTTCAAAAAAAATCTTCTTCAAAACCACTGGACAGATTTATACCAAACTTCACAGGAATGATCCTTTGGTAGCCCTCTTTCAAAATTGTTAAAAGAATTGAATTTCACACAGAACTCCCACACATAACTCTGGTTGCCATGGCAACAGGAAGGAAAAAAATATTGTCCAAAACCGCGTAGAGCCTCGATATTTGGCATGTGACATCATATAATGGTCCTTTATGAAGATTGTTCAATTTATGACCATTGGGTGAAAGGAGACCTCCTCCAGGGGGTCCCATGTTTTACATTATCCTATATAGGAAATGTCTGAAACTGCAAGGCCTAGGCTTTTGATATTTAGTCTGTTGCATTGACTAGTGGTCCTCTACCAAAATTGTTCAATTTATGCCCCTGGAATGAAAAGAGGCCCTGACCTGGGGATTCCAAGACATTAGACATTTATAGAAAAACATGTGATAAAAGAATTTGTGGTTTCCCAAACATGTCGAAAAGCTTTATCTCGTATTTCAGTGCTGGGAACAAGCTGCACAGGACATACAGATTGCACGGATCATGTTCAAAATTCAGAGTGTTCAGCTGCTGATGAATGCTCTTGTGCAACAAATTATATCCAAGATGGTAATGTTTGCGCCAAAGGTCAGTAGATATCATATCTGTTTTAATTAGTGAGTACAACGCACATCAGATTCAATAGTAAAATCATTGATAAATGAGCTATCAACGTAACATATATTATCAAAGGATATTAAATTGAATGCATATTCTCATAACAAACAAATACATTTTATAAGATCGTTAATCATATAGTTCATTTCCTTTCCGTGTTTTTGACACCGTAAAGTAACACGACTTACAGTTTCATGCCAAGGGTTTCTATAATTTATTCACTATAGTATTAATATTATATTGTCATGCGGCGTAACCGTCCGTAACATATGTTATAAGAATAAACAATTGGCTGAAGGTGCGGATTGAAATATCTGACTCATTGGTAATTGTTTAGATAAGGTGTTACAGCACAAACAGCTAACCGAGAGCCGGATGTTTCCATTCCCACCTACAACCAGAGACCATACCATATTTTTCAAATACTATCAGAAATAAGATAAAACAAATGTTTTTATTTTATGCACTATTGCTTACAGTAGCGTATGAGTTTATACATTTATTCACAAATTACAACACGCGAGTCATCTTACACCCTTGAGTGCAAGACGGTTTTTTCCAGCACAGGAGAACATCCTGTCTGGCATGCAAGAATGATATTTTGTATCAGCTGATCGATTGTCTCGGAACAGTGTGTTATTTCGGACAAGTGCTTTTATTCAGATTATAGTTCATTGCGCTGTACATTTATTTAACTTTGTCCCAAGGCTCTATATTTATATGATTAACGTTTTTATAATAGATGTAAGTATGCCTTATCATTTTCATAAGCACTGATTAATGCTTTTCACATTCTTTCATTCTGTGAAGCAATGTTTTGCTTAAGTATTTAAATTACAGCATTAGGAGAAACATGCTCGGCTGGCGAATGTGTGACTAACGCAGAATGTGACACGACATGCAAATGCTCGGATGGATTCATTGATACAAACGGGCTTTGTGGTATGATGATGACTTTTTATCACTAAAGTTGTCAGATAGTATAAGTATAAAAAATTGTATATAAGTACACACTGCTTGTCAGAAATCTTAATACTTTATTATACTTTATTATATCAGATAGATATGTATATTACAAAATCGTATATGTTTGTTTTAGGTATTGAATGAATAAAAAAACCTAAGGTAATCCTATAATTTGCGTGCACTAAGTTAAAGTAATATTTTGCTTTCTAATTATGATTTCTGGTCTTCCGGGCCTACACGTTAAATATAAAATTATTCGGCTTATCCGCATGTATTTGAATGGAAAAGCCAGTGGCCAGTAATTGGCATGTCCGTTTACATTTATCATTAGTCGACATAACATACTGTAAGATATACATGTTGTGTCAATAATGAGTTACTGAATCATAGTTCTCAACGAAACAAATGGACTTTTACTTGCAAACAATTTGATACATTTACATCATAAGGAATCGTTTGAAGCTCCGGGCAAGATAATTTACAGTAGGCCTCTGTATTTTCGTGTGTGACATATTTACTATTACAGCTGCTCCATCTTCCGCAATCACAACGAGACTGTCAGCCAGTGTAGCTGCAATGTCGATTTTAGGCATTGTCATTCGAACTATTTTCTAAGTGTGTGCATGCAACAAAATATCCAACGAAAGGTAGTGTATTGTGATTATTCTTCACTCTAAACACAATTCAAGTTTGATTTTATACGAAACTATGCGTGCTGTAGTAAACTATAGTTTCAAGTTTTGTACATTTATTATTTAACGCATATGAATCCGAAATTTGTTGCAATAACAGGAGTCAGTACATTTAAGCAAAACACAACATATTTATTTTGTTTATTTTTGATGTTGATGTTATAATCAATACTTTATAACATTGTATATTTCTTTTTTTTTTCAGATATATAGCCGGACTGACACATATATCATCTTCACTTTCAACTTTACCTTATTATAGATATTTTCTGTTTTTAAACAATTATATCCCAACCTACTTATCATGAATCCAAACTAAATAAATACTAAGTCTTGTTAAAATCAGGGTTTGGTCACACTTGGATATTTCTTTCGTTACTTGAAATACGGATAAAGACAAATCCTTTAAATAGATTTAGAATGTTATGCTTGAACACAATTCAAACCTGTAATAAAGTGTACCTGTCTTACAAATGAACAGTTTTCTTCAATCTGCACTTGTTATAAATCATTACATGAATAGCAAAAAGTCAAATGTTACAATAATAATAATAATACAACATAAAGCATAACAACAACAGTATGGACAGTGATATTAAGTTTGAATAAATTTTCCTACATGCATTAGAAGGTGTGGCTATATGGCTATTCTTAAAAAAAGACAGACATTTTATGTATGTCCATCGTGACTTTCTTGATGTGTTTTCAATCGTATCGTAGCAATATTTACTACAAATTATTGTACAATACTATCATACTATTTATTATTGACAACCTTCTTGCATGTCAGTAAACGAAGTTTTACTTTCTCTCTGTCAGTAATTTACAATTATATCAATAATAGAAAACATGTTATTAATTTTGATTCATAATTCGAACGTATATGCGATCACCATATGGCTATTTCCTTACGATACAGAGTTTTCATTGTATGCCTATCGTGTTTTTGCTTGCTGTGTTTTCAGAAGTGACATATAAGCGACTGTGTGTATCTTAAAATATCAACTGTTTTGATTCTAAATCAGCAGTTTTAGTTAGCATGTGGATATGTTTCAACGAATGGCATTAGAATTATGTTATTAAACATACTTAGAAGAAAGACTGATTGATGTGTATGATTTATTGGTTGGAACAGGCTAGTAGACAGTACTGAGTAATGTCTCAAATAATATGCATGCAGATAAATACAAAAACGCACCAGGCAGTATGGTTTGAAAATTTGATATAGGATCTTTGAACACTTTTTTGATACGAAGATAGGTACAACTTTTTATTTAAATTCCATTCCTTATTTTACTTAATTTCTGGATTGAATTTTCATAATATTTGCATATCGGTTTAACAATTATGCATATGAGATATTATTCCTGTCGAAAGCCATATGAGTATGACTAAATGGTATTGCTTATTTAGGATTACATATTCCCTTTTTATGTGTCGAGTGAAATGCAAACTTCAGATGTTGTGTAATTAAAAAGAACTACAACTTACTACTATGTATAAGCATTATTTTGACTATTAATAAAATAGGTACTTATTACACGTATTATATACATCTATGTTCAAATATTCTCGGACAATGAATGTTACAAATGCAGTCATACATTTAATGCTTATATTTATATATCATTATTTTATATCAGCTGTTTGTTTCTTCAAAGTATATCTATGTCAGCTATTCAAAAACATTTTGGTAATATATGTAAAAGATAGAAAAGTACTAATAGTATGTTATAAACAGTTGAATCCTATTCAATTGTGTTGTTTTCTTTTCTATATGGAACCCTTTTCATACTGACAAGTTAAAGTAATACAAACATAACGCCAAACAGAACATTGATTTAACGACATTTTGCTATCTATTTCACATTGTATCATTAATTTTGACAGAAAAAGTAACGTTGCCAATGTCCGGTCCAGTGTTACCAAGTCTTGTTTGTATCAATTTTGCTTACATTCAATTGTACTGACAGGTTTTTGTTTGGTTGGATTTGGTCTAATGCCGTTTTCCAACAGTACTTCAGTTATGAAACGGCAGGCAGTTAACCTAACCTGTATTTTCCCGTCTTCTGTACCAGTACAAACCTGTTCTCCCCAAGTAACTGCCAGCTTCCCTATATGAATCAGAGATGGAGTACAAATGACTTCAGACATAATATCCTTTATTATCAAATCGTCACGGAGAATATGTGCCTCGGGCAGGGCTCAAACCCCGCGATCCGTAGATCTGCGCTCTACCTACTGAGCTAAGCGGGTGGACTTCTGTATTGACAGTTTTCATTTTTACTGAAATTTTTTATTTTTTATTTTTTATTCTGTTCATTACACATGCGATCTTTTCACTAGGTCATATATACCTTTATCAGCCTAATTGTACAGCATAAACAATTTTGCTGTTTAAAGAAAAGATAGTGAATAAACAACATTTGAAAAGATACAAAGATTACAGATTGAATAATGGTAAGAACGTATAATGCGACGTGGTTAATTTAAAACAGATTTAGTTCAATCGAGTCTCTTCAGCAGAGATAATTAAATGTACAAAAACAAAATTATTTTATTCAGAAATATCGAATGGACTCCATGATCCTTAGCTACAAGAACATATAATGTGGAGCTTTATTAAAATGTAAAAAACAAAGACAAATATCAAACAGGGAATGCCACGTACAAAAATCGCAGCCTCTCCAAAACGAAACCTACAGCACGCAGACGTGCACACCACAAACACACACACACACATACACATACACGTGCACGCACACAAAGCCAACACACGAGGACAAAACGAACAAACAAAGGAACACACACACACATACACGCACACACACACACACACACACACACACACACACACACACACACAAAAACAAAGTCAAATATCAAACAGGGAATGCCACGTACCAAAATCGCAAAGCCTACACAAGAGGACAAAACGAATAAACAAAGGAACACAGTAGGGCACCGCCTTGGAACGGTCAGTGGCAAAAACACCACTGGGGAGCTTAAACCGGTTTATGGTGCGCACCCAACCTCACTCTTACCCCTACCATGTTCCAAAGACACGGGACAGTGTAAATAAAAGTAATCCCCTCCAGGTGAATCTCTAACACACGTAATGGAAACAAAAAGGCATGGCATGTAAAACACAAAAATGCTCGTGTATAACAATATAAAAAGCAAACCCTTAGAATCAAAAACGTATGTACTCAATGCCTTTTCAGAAGACAGAGCAACAAGAGAAACACCCTTAAGGCCCGACGAAACAGGCCAGAAATCAGATATCAAAACAGTTCAGTCCTGGTACGATTTAAAAACTGCTTATCATAGAGTCCTCCCCCTCATCCGTCAGACACAATCAAAGAGGGAAGCGTAGTGTCCAACTGTAAACGGGTTGAACACTAAACATTCGGTTCATGCGGTAAGTTCATACTTTATCACCAAGTGAAGACCCTATACACGCATTACCGCAACAGTAGTTGCCTTGTATATTTATTTCTCATTTTCACGTATTTTGTGAAATACTTTAAGATACTATAGTGTGTGCTCTTTTTTTCTAGAGATAAGAATGACCTAAAAGAAAACATATGGTCTTATGTTCGGATGCTTTGATTTTATTATATAAACGATCAAATTATTCAAAAGAATATAACTGTGAGTATAAAGATTGAGAGTTACACTGCGAGTCATTTGTGCACAACTGTTGCAATGGTCATACATGTAAGCACAACACTGCACGAACAAACAAACAAACAAAGGCTCAGTTCCTTTAGGCAGTATAAGAAATTGTGCAATCGAATTTAGAAGACCTGTTCAATTTCTGATGAGGAATGTTCTACTAATATGGACGTTTGGGCATGGAAGGTTGTGCTACTTACGAAAAAAGTGCTGATGATTGTTAAAAACTGGTTTGCCAAGTTTGATTCTTTTGCTGCAGTATTGATTACTTGATGTAGTGCAATACTGAGATTCAAATTATTAACAGATGTGCTTAATCAAGCTGTGGATTTTTTTAAGAAAAAAGGTTTCAAACATTTGCACCAAGTTGTTGCCTCGGGACTATTTCCAATGCATTTTGATATATTGGTGTTCCAACATCCAAACATTTACTAGTAAACGAACATTTGACAATTTTAATTGTTAAAACTAGAAAAGTCAAATTCTTAACTCCCACGAAATGGACGCCATAAGCCTATTATATATGAGGAATTATAAATAGACGATATTTGAAGTGCTCTATAAATACCATAAAATTTTACTGTATCATTACTATTATTTTATGTAAAATTATCATAACAACAGAAGCATAAAAACAGATTCATATATAGATATTTTTATGATAACACCTAATACAACTTTCAGCGCATACTGATTCAAAAATATTCCGATTTGTCATTTTACACTTCGGACTATTTGTAATATTCTCCTGGTCTACCATTTTAGCGAAAACAAGACTAGAACTGTAAACTGAGGGAAACTGAAACAATTAAGTATATAAATGTATAATTACTAATAAACCATTGGTCCCAATTAATAAAACACGTTCTTATCTAAATCGCGTTTAAGAATGTCAACTATTCACAGTAAAACTGTTGATGTCAGATTACGATGATCCGCCTAACCGCAGCACTACCATAAATACAACAGTTACAGTAACCGTGATGATTGCAAACAATATAAAATTAAAATTGTCGAATACAAGGGCTAAGTCTTCAAAACTGTAATTCCTTGCGCCAAACTGTTCGGTTTCCTCTCTGTCTTGTTTATCCCGTGCTCTATTTTGTATGATCGCCTTTTCTAAGTGTTTTTTCTCCACCAGTGTAAGTTCAACCTTTTCTAGAGATGCGTTCTTCTGTGTAATCTTTGTCGTAATAGTGTCAGTAAGCAATTGACTGAAAACAGAATGAATTATACTTTCTTTGCTTTCATGCAACAAATGAAACGGCCATTTTGATAGTGTTTAGGAGCCCAATTTGTTTCAAACAGTTTCGGAATTTAGTTTGAAAATCTGGAATTTTCGCAAAATCAGCTTCTATTTGTTTTTGACTTTTACATCTTACAACAATGCAGGTCTCACAAAGTAACAATCGGTCGTTACCTTTTATTAATTCTTGTGACGGTTTCGAAGTCGGTCCTCCCGTGGGATTATTTTGCTCCCTTGGGGATTTTGCTATCCCATTGGAGGTCCTAAGAGTTTTTTCTCTCACTTTGCAGGACACAATTTCATGGCGTTTTAAATTTCTGTAACTTATTGTTTATCGCTGCTAAGTATTCTTTAGTCTATATTCTAACACGACCCGATTCAATTTCCTATTAAACAAAGAAGGCAGAAAACAGTGAATTATTATACAACAAATCACTGTTCTGACGTCACAATTATTACGTCATGGCGTCAAACGGCATAGCGGCGCGCTGGAAAAGAAACCGATTGAAAACGGGCAAATATTTAATGAATGTCATCAAGGATGTACTTAAGAATCCTTAATAACGTGTTAGAATCGAAATAATATATCTCATTTAGTGACTTGCTCTTGAATAAATCATGGTTTTATCGTTCAGATGCGTATTATTATATCACTCGGGCTGCGCCCTCGTGATATAATTCCTTCGCATCTGAACTCCTAACAATGATTTATTCAACGACAAATCACTGGATGAGATATATAATTTCTTAAATCTTGTGTATTTTATGTTATGCTAAAAGTAAGCGTTCAACGTAAAACTCTCCCACGGTAAATTTCCTCAGACCTCAGACACGTGATACTGGCGGATATCTCACGGGTAGTGCTTTCTCCTGTTTTTAAAATGGGATTATTCCTTCATTTTAATGCGGGACATATTCTTACTTTAACCTATGCAACCTTTTTGATCACAATTGAATTTGTTAAATATTAAGAAGAAGAAAAAGAAGACGTAAAATGTAAGGAAAACTCATATTTTTGTAATGTTCATCAAGTTCCGAATACGACGGTTACGTGAGCGGTAAAAAGATAATTCTCGCCGGTTTTAGAATAAACGAACGCTCCAGCGTACGCTGGTCACGCGAGCTGCAATTAATAAAAACTGTATGAAGATCCTTTGGGACCAAGCAAAATAATACATTACCAATTTCTACTTAAAGTCTATGATCTTCAATCGTGACTTTCAATAAGTTAGCGATTCTTTTGTTGTCAGTTTCTATTTTTAATGGTATTAACCATAAATTTCCAAATGTCTGTTCGAATAATTATCGCGAGAATATATGATTTGCGTCTCAGCCTATCAACACGACAGGGGTTCACGAATGCATAGCCTGTTGCAAGCGGCGAAATAGCGTATGCCGCTAATGTGAAACGAACTGGCACAGTGGCAGTCCAACTAATACTTAAGTTATTTGTTTCATAGAAAAAGCATTCGAAAACGATTGCTATGGATAAGCGGTGTATGGATGTTAAACTTACCTACTGGGTAATTCTTGCCAGCAGCATTGTCATGTTCTTTAGTTTTGGACCCATTATGTGTCCTTTCTTGTGAAAGTCATGAATTCTGCATGCCACCACTGTCAACAAAGTCTCCAGGGAACAGATAATAAATGTTACCAACAAAAACAAAAAAGAAAAACAAACTATTGATGAATTCAAAAATACAGATCTTACCACTGATAGCTAGTTGCTAATATGATATACTCTTGAAAAAATAAATTTCCAGGTCATGTAAAATGCTAGGTCTAGTTCCGTTAGAAGTTTGTACACTGGCCGTATGTATAACCAATTTCAAACTAACTATTGTGTTAAACAAAAATATAAATGATGAAAAATAAATGATAAGTAAAAACTTTTAAGAATTTAACTTGAAAAGATTACTTACTAAGGACACATATATGTGTTGATGTTGGTGGAATACTTTGAGATACTTGTGTCATGACAACAGATAACGACAATAAGATTGTCAAACCATACCCAATCTTTTCTCCACTTTCTATCGGCAACATGAATACAAAAGGTGCCATAACTGCTAGTAAAATGACGGGCAGCAACATATTCATGAGGTAGTACGAGTATTTTCTGGTTAGAAATGTTGTAAACTTTACAGCAGGTAAAGGATACCCAAGTAATGTCCTAAAAGATAACACTGTTTCGTTAATGATAATGTTTGCACGTAAAACTGTGGTCCTCTACACAAATGAGCAAATGCGAAAAATTCGAAAATGGACCAGAATACTTGTATATTCAAAACGTAGAAATAATTACATTTACATATTTAAGAAGTACAATGATCAACTTTCCTTTCCATCAAAATCTCATTAAAAGTTTGACAAAACTGTAGACTTTTCCTAGTAGACTCATAAACGTTTATATGAATTAAGCCAATTCTAGAATAGACAAATTCTTGTCGCGCCGACACAATTAAAGGTCACGTGGCGACTTTGGAGGAAGACCCTAGGTGCCCCTCCATGCATTATTTTATTACGAGCTTGTGCTAATAACTGTCCAATACCATGTTATTGGGGTTTTATATTAAGTGGACGGCTGGTTGCAACACAGTTTTAAAATATCTTCACAACTGAATAATTTACTTACGAGATATTTCAAACACAAATGGATCTAGTTGGAAAGGTCTACATGACATAGTCTCATTGAGGTTTATGTAATTTTCAAAGACGTCTAATAAGAAAGTAAGCATCAAATCTGGTCGGGTTCATTTTCTGAAATTTCTATATATATTTCAAGACGTCCACGTAAGATCGAATTTTATATTGTAAATGTTCAAGTCTAAAGGTGTAGAACGACTTCAAGTACAATTTATAAGTACATCAAATATTTTGAATATCCTTTCAATAGGTAGAACATTAGGAGAATGAATTGTATAATTGATCAAATATTATTTCGTATATCTTATTTTTCTTTTATCAACCTTTTCTTGTATGAAAGACAAAAGTTCGTAGAATATTTATAATATCCAGATACAAAACTGGCAGGAATTTGCTGCGATGAAGTAAATATACCTTGTTATATTTTCAACTTTTGATCCAGTGAGGTCCCATTCACCATTTTCTTGGTAAAGGTCCATATTTATCGATGCAGCTGACCCTCCAAGTTCTAAATGCTTTTCAAGGAACAACCATGATGAGACCTGGAATAGTGAATTGACAATGTAAAATGCTTGACAAATAATCTATTAAAAGATTATTTTGAAGCATAGAATACAACCAAGCAAATTAATAGCAGACACGATTTGTGCCTCTGTTCAGAGGTATCTCTGTTCAGAGGTAATGAAGTGCACACCACGTTTCGCGACCCCTAGCAGCACCGGCTTTAGCGGACTTGGTGTTGTTTTATTTTCTAATCCTTTGCGATCATGGAGTTCATTCAATATAATATGGTTAAACAAACTCGTTTAGACCGTTTCTAGAGATTGTGGGAAGTGTTGCATTTTTTATTGCCTCTCATTCAAACCGAGTGTGCTATTAATGCTTTTGGTTTTGTTCTTTTCTTCCAAAGGATCTTCTTATATATTTTATCATCTGTCATGTAGAAAAATTGAATGAACTCCATGAAACCAAAGGAGGAATAGATATAACATAATAACAACAATGAATCCAAGTACGGGGAAACCACCATTTCTCAATGAAAACACGAAAGTGTACCAAGCGTTTGTCTTTGCCTCTAATAAGTATTCATTCCGCACTTGTATCAACCTGAATATCATCACATCTATTCAATATTAAGCCATGGCAATTTTTAATGATAATTTTCAATTTTCAAAAATAACCTCTAAATACACAAAATTAACTTACAACACTGTAGTAGGAATGCGAATCGAATGATTTAAAATTAAATCTAAAGACTAGTTTTGAATGTCAGAGTGTGGAAATATAAATATTAACATTCACACAATCATCTAACAAAAACATCAAGTATTTTAACCAAACAGATGATACGGAATGTTTGTGGCATGTTGTAATTAATGTCTGTATTGTGTTAGGGTTTAACGTCGCACCAACACAATTATATTGTACTTGAAGCTTCCACACTTGACGCTCAGCAATTAAGAGGAAGATAGTTCTAGGACTGGTCGGTCCGGTGTCATTATATTGTGACTGAATGGCGTAAAATGTCACATGTCTACGGTATTAGTGCAGTGGGGCAGCACTATTAACTCGGGCATTGTCTTCATTGCTACTACGTCGTATATATGACTGACAAATTGTTGGAAACGACGCAAAGCTAAAACACATACACACACACGCGCGCACGCGCACGCACGAACACACGCAAACACACATAAGCAACTTACCATGAAGTAACATGTCTGCGAATCAAATGGATAATACTGAATGTTTATGGTGCACTGAGCCATGAAATTGGCTGGTGCCAGCCATATAACATACCCATCGTTCCCTTGATGCGCATTCACACTGGACAGATCTGAGTCATCATTCATAATCTGGATATCATCTGCACTGTAAATATATTTTTAGAAAATTCTGCATGGTTGTATTGCTTTACTCATATCATTTCGAGTGAAAGTGAAACACAGGTATAATAGTTATAATAGTTGGCAACAAAAAGCAAAGATATTGACTGTATTATAAAAAAAAAAACATTTTTCCTCGCTTGTTTGCATACTGAGCATAGGAAACAGACAGTTTCTTACTTTAACAACGTAGATGCACACTTTCCATGATTTTGGTAACTTGTTCTACGTGCACTTGAAAATTGTTATTAAATACCATATTGCACACTTTTCTCTTGTAATGTTATGAGTTCACAATGGAGAATGTAAGATAATTATAGGTCTATGTTCAGATGCCTGATTGGAGTATTTGTTACAAATTTTCGCGATTTCACACATGATCAGGTAGCAACTATTGTTGCAATTCAGTAAAACAAGCTGTTTCGGCTTCCTGTACTTGATTTACTTAAGTAATATAATTAAATAATTGATCTATTTCTTGCAATTACACCTGATTATCCCTGTAGATACATTTGATAAATACTTACGCGTTGTTAAGCACTAACGGAGGGGACCATATATCAGAAAGTAGTACGAAAGTTGAATTCATGCCGCCGTAGTCGGATGTTGCCCATGTCAGCCTGCTGTCTGTCCATTCCTTGAATTTAGGTAGAAGGCAATAATAAGATAACTCAATTTTTGTACAACTTTCTTGGTCCTTTGGGATCAACAACAAAGACGATCAGGTAACCAAACCAAACCAAACCTTCGGGTTACATTACTACCTGAATAATCTATATTTCATATTGTAAATGTTTAGTTTATACTAATTTGTTTTAGCTCGATTGTGATGAAAGCTTCAAACTTATTAGAACCACTCTCGAGTCCGCTTCTGTGAAAACCAGTACTGGTGTCATATGAGAACAAAGAAAAATATCAAACAGGGAATGCCACGCACCAAAAGCGCAGCCTCCTCAAAACGAACCCCCCAGTCATGGTCGTGACAACAATGGGGCTCTAACCCATGACCCCTGGATTGAGCGGCCGACACCTTATCTACTAGACTATCGCTCCCCTGTTAATGCTTATCCAGCGAAGGCAATTGACTAGCATATGATTTTAACTTGCAGTTTTGTTGAATATCTATTTTTTATCAACGACCTTTTTTAAATTTTTATTCTGACGTTACGTAAATGATTTAGTGTTTATAAAAGCAGGGTCAAAGATCCGAAATAAAATTACAACCTCCCAATACCGCAGCTGTACAGTAGTGAATGTATGGATGTGTAAACATATACACAAAAACACATAGACAAAAGTAAAGCATACCAACAACGAGGACAATTAACATAGTCGGACACCGTATATAAACGGACTGTGGCAAAACACCACTGTTGAGTTTAATCCGCTAAAATTTCTGGTGCACCAAACCATCGTGTTCTAAAACACTCGAAGCTATGGTATAAGATGATTAAGAATTTACTTTGCGAAATTAGCGTCAATCATAAACATCATTTTAATGACCGGATAAGTATAACTTATCTTCATCGTAGGTACAATACAAGGTTAGCTTTTTGTAAAAACTACTCAGTTAGAAAGAGTCTCTTTGGATTTACTTATTGCAATAGCTGGTTCTCAGCGTGCAAATGCAATTGCAGCTGCTCGTACTAAATGCAAGGTAAAGTATGACTCCATGGAATTCGAATGTTTCGGTCATTTGCATTTATTTTTAAAATTTTATCGTTAAAACGACCCGTCGAGACGGGCCGAAATAACCGAAGTCAATACTGAATACTGAGACAAGTACCGTATAGAAAGCACCTATATTTGCTCTTACATAAATTCATTAAATTATACACAATATATTCAAAATAAATATCTTATTGTACTCACTACAAGGAGGAATCCGACAATATGTAACTGTTGCTGCACGATATTCTGAAAATTACGGAATAAAGCAATACCTAAATATACAAAATGTACTCATAAATAAAAAAAAAGTGATGCGCCAATACGAATGTAGCATATAAACAATGACATGAAGTGGAAGTTTCTATCTACCGGCTGTGTCCTTTTGTTTAAAGTTCAGAAAAAACGTCCGTAAAATGAGCAAAAATATCTAAAATGATTGTCGATGCAGTTAAATTGGAAGATTAGTTATGTAAAACTTTGGCAAAAGTTTTTCCTCGAAATACGTAACTTTGAAGGCAATGAAAAAGTAATGTCTAATATTGGAAACTGTGGTAACTGTTCGAAGGTCAAGATGCAATGTCTTCACATCAATCAATATGAATGACTTGTCACTAGTAGTAATGTGTGTGACTTTCAATGAGATACACCAAGAAATGAATGAGTTATAAGCAAGGTCAAAGTTTTTGATAGACAGACAAAGCAAAAACAATATGCTATTACTATTTCTTACAACGTTCACGGCACTTTCTGTAAATTTTCAGAAAAATAGTATTTTTATTGTGTTTATTTAGACATACCAATATTACACTTGCTAAATAGACTGATCGACACATACATATAAAACTGTAAACAGTGTCATTCAATACGTATGCTTTGTCTTTTCACTCAGCTTTGCGAAAGACACATAGTGAAAACATTGAACACTTTTACCCACTTAGCAGAACTGTCGCATACTTCTTTAAAATACCTTTAATACGTTACTAACTAATCTGGTTTGCCAGCTAAGCTACGTGCATATGTTATGAAAGCGGTTTTAATACGGCTGCGTCGAAATAAGTTAAAATCTTTTTTCAACTACAAATTAAGAAGCACATATTTTTTTAAGCTTCTTTCTGGGTGCAGTTTATTAAACATGCTACAGAACCATTATAATTATATCAGGGACCTTTTGAATTAAATTATCCCCTCGAATCATTGTAGTTCTTGGATTTATTGTTATATTGGTTATTTACTGCATTGAGATAGTTCTGCACTTCCTTATCAAATTTTTTCCAACAATGTAGAATTTGATTAAACCTTGATCTTTCAAAACTTCAGAATATACTTTAATAGAAAATTCGGCAAGTAAAAAGATTCATGTGCTCGATTTTTTGCTAGACTGATCTGATAAATTTGGATATCAGGCAAGTTTCCAAAACCCCCGCTTTCATTGCTTTGGGTATTATTTAATCACCCCTTGGATATGTTTCTGTCTTTTGGCAATCTCTGTAATATGAAGGCTCCATAACCTCAGATCACCTCTCTAAATTTCAGTTTGTTCCGTTCTGCCCATTGTTTTCTAGTTCACTGCAAGCACATTATTTGAACTGGGGACCATGCGCAACTTCTCATGGAATCGCACTCTATGTATCATTGAAGGTTCCATGTACACCGCTGTATGAACACATCTGCGGATGTCTCTAGATTGTTTCTGGTACTTGTAACATTTGTAAATGTTGAGCTCTGATCAACCTTGCGTGGACGGTAGCATGCATTTCCACTACCGTCCATGAACAAATTCAATCAAACGGATTCTGCAACATTTTCATTTTTTTCCTGGTGGGCGATCTGTGGACTTCCACTTTTTTCTGTTTCATAATGGTAGTTTATGGGAAAACCATTTTCGCGAATATACATTTTCTAAAATGTAGTTTTAATGAAACTTCTTACTGTTGTAAATAAACATGTGACCTACAATATGGTAAAATAAAATATATAAGTCCGTGTGCTTGTTTTTGAGATATTTGCTTATGATTGCGGAGATCCGCATATTTCAAGCTGATTTTAATGTTTTCTTTGGAATTATTTAACATATCAGATGTTTTAATATCATCATTTGACTTTAAGAAGATAATATCATTGCCGCTATAATGCATTTGCTCATGGGTTGCCATTAATTCATAAAATGATTTTCATTTCCGTACGCTGAATCAACGCTTTATTCTACATTATCCGGATAAATGACATTACGTAATTACTTCCGGTTTATCAAACGTGCAGACCTACCTTTATAGACAAATGATTGTAAAATCAATTTGCTAACAATCGTAGACTCGACACTTCAAACACAGAGTACTGAAATCATTTGTACAAATGAAATCGGCTGAACGCAGCGAAAAGATATCCGCATAGAGAACTGTCAGCTATAATATTACAAAGAAAAAACTTTAAAACGGCATAATTTGTTTTCAGTGGATGCAACGTCAAATATACAGTATTTGTATACTTAAGTAACGACGGTCAATTAAATTCACATAGTATCTTTGGCTTACGTGCAAGTACTGGCTTTTTCTGCACAGGTAATTAGAAATGTTTCTACATTAATCACAAAACCTGACCATAAAAACAAAATTATAGAGTTTACCAGTTCTGTGATGTGCATCATCCCAAAATAGTCATCAACGGATGTGGTCTCTAATGGCCGAACTTTGGAGGAATAATTCTTGGCAAGGGCGCTCTGTAGATTCATTGCATCATTCGCTGTATACGCAGAATTTACCCATGATGTCATGTAGGAAACACCTGTAATTGTGCGATAATAATAATTAATTCTGATCACTGCTTTACCAAGATACATTACAACAGATTACATATCAGCACATTTTTTGCAAAGAACAATTTTATTGTTATTCGTTTAGTGAAAGATATTCCGATATTACAATTATACAAACAAACGTGTCCAGTATGATCTATATGGTCCGTTTTACCTGTTTTTACTTAAATTTGTATAGCTAAGATGTGCACGCTTTTTTAAAGTGTTTTTTCGTATCAGAGAATTTCATATAGACTTGGTTTGTAATCTAATAAGTTTCAATGATTCAATAATACTTTCCGTAATGTATTATGCTCCGTTCTTAATTACATTGTGCTTCAAAATATGCATTGTGCTATACATAAAGAGGACAGATTTTTATCTCAATTTAGTTATTATAGTACTGTATGAAACAAAAAAAGTGGAAAACCACAGGTCGCCCAGCACGACAAAAAGGTTGCAGGTTATGTTCGATTGAGCCTGTTTATGAATGGTAGCGAAAATATAAGCTACCGTCCACGCCCTCTAGCCCCGTAGTTCATTAATTGTTATAATTGTTATAAGTATCCGAATTAATATTAATATTACTTTAAAATTGTCTATTACTATTACCTTATTATTTACCTTTCAAATTTATTTCTGATTACTTTAAAAACGTCTATTACTATTAACTTCTTAATTACTATTGCGTTTGTAAAACACTTATCGGATGTTATCTAGTGATTGACAAATTTAATAATCATTTAATATATTGATATCATCATAATAATCCTAAAACGATAATGCTATCTGGTCATAAAGGTTACTTGATTTGCGATGTATTGCTTTAGATGCATTTGATATGTACCAATGCTTCTAAGATGACTACATCTTCGTTTTGGGAGCCTCCGTGGCTAAGTGGTTAAGGTCGCTGACTTTGAATCACTTGCCCCTCACCGATGTGGGTTTTAGCCTCACTCGGGGCGTTGAATTCTTGATGTGACGAAGCAATCCAGCTGGCTTAATAATCAATGGTTCTACATAGGTGCCAGCCCGTAATGAAACAAGTGAATGAACTATTGCCATGAAATACAAAGTCCCCTACTGGAAGGCACCTTATTTTCTCTACTGCAGAATAACATAATGAACTGATATCTGTCAATGATGTATAAACAATATTGTACTATATATACAATATGGTATAACAAAACACTTGGATTAAAATGTGCATATATAAAAACCTACAGTTGTTTTCATATGGATTTTTTTCGGCCAATTATAAAAAAGTTATTATATAAGACTTAAAGTTATTTTTAGTAACAAAAGGGAAATTAATCCATAAAAATTATATAATATAAGTCCACAAGAAACTCTTTACCAGGTAGAGATAGGTAAAAAATACACCTAAACATTGGATGTTACATGCATGTTGTACCACAGAAAAGTGGTCTCGATTTTTCCCTACGGCCAGTAATAAAAAAGTTAATATAATCTATTTGTAGTAAAACAAAGTGACGTAATTCTAAAATCAAGGGTGCCTCATGGTGGTGAACATTTTTGCCAGGTTACATCAAAATCCCTCCATGCATAAAGAAGAAATGCTCCGGACAAAGTCATTCTTGTATCAGACCTTTGGCCTCTAAGTTTGACCTTGACCTTAGACCTAGGGACCTGGTTCTTGCGCATGACAACCCATCTCATGGTGGTAAACAATTGTGCAAAGTAATATTAAAATCTCTTTAAGGATTGTTGAGTTACAGACTGGACAGGAAAACAGCCCTTTTGGCCATTGACTTCCAAGTGTGACATTGACCTTGCAGCTAAGGGTCCGGGTTTTGCGCATGACACGTTGTCTCATCCAGGGGAATATTTGTGCAAACTGAAATTTAAATCCTGTTTTACATGACAAAGTTATAGACCGGACAGGAACACAAATCCCATTGACCTTTGATCTCAAAGTGTGACCTTGACCTTTAAGCTAGATTTCTGGGTGTTGAGCATGACACATCGTCTCATCATGGGGATCATGTATGCCAAGTAATATTGTAATCCCTTGATGGATGACAGAGTTCTGGACCGGACAGGTAAAAAACCCTATTGACTTTTGACCTTCAATTGTTACCTTGACATTTGAGCAAGGGGTCCGGGTTTTGCGCCTGACAAATCATCTCATCATGGGGAACATTTGTGCCAAGTAATATTAAAATCCCTTCATGGATGGTAGAGTTATGGACCGAACAGGAAAAAGCCATGTTGACCTTTGACCCCCAACTGTGACCTTGACCTTTAAGCCAGGGGTCCAGAATATGCACATAACACGTCGTCTTATCATGGAAAATATTTGTGCCAAGTGATTTTAAAATCCCTTAATGAATGACAGAGTTATGGACCGGACACGAAACAGGCCCTGTTCATGCCATGTTAACATTTGACTGCCAAGTGTGGCCTTGGCCTTTGAACTAGGGATCTGAAAGTTATGCATGGCACATCGTCTTATTATGAGGTACATTTGTGCCAAGTAATATTAAAATCCCTTCATGGATGGCAGAGTTATGGACCGGACAGGACAAAAATCCTGTTGACCTTTGTCCTCCAACTGTGACCTTGACCTTTAAAGTAGGGGTCCAGATTTTACGCATGGCACTTTGTCTGATCATGGGAAATATTTGTGCCAAGTTATATTAAAATCCCTTCATGTATGACAGAGTTATGAACCGGACACCAAATTGCGGACGGACGGACGGAATGACGGACGGACGGAAAAGCGCATTCCTATAGTCCCCGAAACTGGTTTTCAACCAGTAGGGGACTAATAATGCACAGATGGGGTCTTCCTTCACCATCAAAGCTGGAAAGTCCCCATATGACCTTTAATTGCGTCGGTGCGACGTTGAACCTAGCATAATCAAATCAAAACATCTGCGTTTTGTTTGTTTATTAATTTCTAAGTATATAAATTGTTGTATTCAACGATCTGATTTTTTTCTAGCAATTACTTACCATATTCCAACTGAAAAAAAGTGGAAATACAAACCATATTTTTAGTGGAGGTTTAAATTGTAATTACAAGTACATTAAATGATATTACTCGTAAATGTATTTAGCACGTGACTGTGTCTTACTTCTTTCCAAAGCCGATAATAAAATCGAAGCATGTTAGAATTTGCTATATCATTACAGGAAAGCAATTTACTCATTCAACTTTCCTGTAATTGACGTAACATAATGTACAAGAATTTCAGATTATACAGAGTACGTAAAGAAGTTTTATTGCTCCAAAGAAAAGTACTTTTATGCAAATAAAAACAAAGTAAAAATAGCAAATAAATATTACAAAGAAATATAGTGATCCTAAATTTTTATCAGTACTCACTTGCCTTCATATGACGTTTGTATATGTTTTAGATTTAAAAGAATCTTGTTATCAATTACGTCTACATTTCGGTTTTACTTAATACGACCTTTATCCCACAGGTGTATTAACGGCTTGTTGTTGCACTTTTATGATTTAAATAATGATTCTTCCTAAATTCTATGCCACTTTGCCAATTGTATATTAACAGTTTTGTAGCCCGCCCGCTTAATTCAATAGGTGAGCACAGTTCCACGGATCTCGGGGTTGGTTGTGAGTTCGACCCCCGGGCGAGACGTATGTTCTCCGTGACGATTTGATAAATGACATTGTGTCTGATACCATTCGTCCTCCACCTCTAATTCATGTGGGGAAGTTGGCAGTTACTTGCCGAGAACAGGTTTGTTCTGGTACAGAATCCAGGAACACTGGTTAGATTAACTGCCCGCCGTTACATAACTAAAATACTGTTGTAAAATTGCGTTAAACTCAAAACAAACAAACAAATTAGACAAGTAGGACTCGAACTATGTTTTACTCGAGATTCATACATCTAGTACGTGCTGGAAGGTAAAGTTTGCAACGCTTAATTAACTTTTTAGAATATTCAAATATTATACTTAATTCATGTCGTTAATATGCTTGTCATAATGTATTAATGTATTAATCAGTACTTGTTTGTGATCTTAACTAGACTATTTTATCTTCGTCAAAGTACTAGTTTCGATATGTGTTTCTTTGTTTTGCTCTGTCAAACCCGATAACACCAAAACAAGGCAATGGTTCTTATTGCATTTACTTATAACCTATGAAATACTTCACTGCAATTGATATGCCATTGTGGAAGAAAAGTGAATGTTTCAGTTAGTCACAAATATCTTCGTGAGAAATTTAAACACATAAATAAAACAATTATATTTTTATGAAAATCGCTTCAAGACTAAACTTTACGTGTTTCAGAATGGCATTGTTAAATGCTTTTTAGTACATGTTTTTAAGATGTCGTGATGTCCCAATGCCGCCCTATTTTATCTGTTTAAAGGTATAAACATTTTAACACCGTTAAATTTTTGGATAACATTATATTCATTTCAGAACAGAAAAGTAATCGAAGGCTTACAGATACAGGTCTATTCTAATGACGTTTATTCTAAAGCCCAGACAGTGCTATTGACTTTAATAGCCATGTCAATGAATTTCAAACGATTTCCTCAGAGAAACAGGGGCATTTACAAATTGAATAACTTCCTTAATTAGAAGCAATTAAGATACGCTTGATGTTCTGAATGGAAGTAATGTCACACAAACGTATCGTAAATCTATATATAAATAAAATAGACAACGAACCTATGAATATTAAATGAAGGATGCATACTGAATAATGGTAATGACTGGGCTATTAAAAAGTGATACATTCTTTGCATTTGTAGGAATCAGTAAAGTAATAATTGCTTCCGATTCGTTGGCTTCTACAATGAAGCACGACATTTTTTATTACCACTCATGAATAGTCCAAGTCAACCGAGGCTGCTTTTGTCTTGCTTGGTTGCTTTTTATGCTTCCAAGGATCTTCATATAGATTTTATCATACATTAATTAAAATGTAAAATGCTGCATTCTAAATATCAGCAATGTTATTTGTAATATATGAGAAATGCGTTGTACATAGAATTCACTGAAGAATTTGTTTCATTGTATTTCGTTATCAAAGCAAGGGTTTACCAACATTTCAATTTGTTTTTCTGTTTTGTCTTTTCTGAGATATATATTAATTAAATCTGTAAAAAGATCCTTTGGAAGCAAAGAATGCAACCAAGAAGAATAATAGCAGACTCGCTTTGAATGAGTCTGTTTATGAGAGATAATATAAGTATATATAAACTTGTGCACCTGTTTCAATACTTGTTCCACAAGAAAATATCTGTTTCCGTCATCACTTTTTATTAGGAATTTGTATAGTGGTCCATTCGTAGTTAGTACATGCTTTTCGAAGTAAATATTGCTTGTTTTCGCTTATCGGCCATCACTATGTTGTTTGTATTGATTGTCACTTATCACAAACCGCAACTGAATGTCACTTCTCGGCCATCGCTCTATTGTTTATATTCATTAATCTATACATTTATCATCCCTGTCATCCTACTGTAGTATTTTTAAAACAAACACCCATTGCATATTATCTATATGGCATCTGCTATAAAATTTTGCCATCAAAACGGCTTTCAGTTACCAATTCAATGTTTGTGTCAAAACTGAATATTTAAATGAATCGGAATTATTCGTTGTAATATTAGGAGAATAATTATTTGGGCTATAACGAATGACATTATATTATCTTTTCCTTATATCGGACAATGTTCTTGTTCTACGAAGCAGATGGTATTGGTCTTTTAATGTAACAGTTTTTATGCTACACAGACTGTATACACAAGATTTGCATTTAGGAATTATCACAAACAGCTGTCATATTTAAAATGAAATGACCAAGAATATATCCATTCTCTTCCTATGTCATATCATTTGCTAATGTTCAAATAATGTATAAAGTTTGCATCTACAGGTTGGGTATCTTCAACGCTGCTCTAATTAAGTACCACGTCGTTTATATGAATAATTGAGGTATCTGGAACAAGAAGAGACAACCTGAAATATTGTTTATAGATAGTAGTTAAGAGTAGATCTTTTAAAAGCCGATATTTTAGCAAGGCACATCACATGAAAAGAATTGCCTTTCTTTCACGATACCAATACGTATATTGAAGAGCTGTGCCCTAAAAGCCTCAAACAGTTGTCAATATTGTTCAACGTCACTGTAAACACTTGACTCCCGGACTGAAAACATTCTGTAAACATTATGTTTAGATAAACATGCGATTTCTTTAATGTGAGCAAACATATAGTCAAACAAATTGCAATATAACACATTTTGTCTCTTAAAAGCTCTTTCCGACTCGATATATTTGTGATTTTAGGTAAAATTTAAAATCTGGGTACGTAGTGATAGAGGTTTACAACTCATTAAATATTTCACAAAGTTGAATTATTACTTTGTTCATAATTACACTAAAATGTTAAAACTGGTAGCACATAAAACGTATATACAGCTTCAAATTTAGTTTTATTTCTACAATTATAAAAGTCGAGAAATGAAAAAGAATTCAGAATCAAATACTAGTTGTGTGCGTTAGGACGGTTATATACCACAGATGGTGTTCTTGCAAATTTATGAATCGCGAGAGAAGTTCAAAATTGAATGTGTTTTTTTTTTCAAAATCGTATTTGAATCATGACAATAATTCTAGTGTGTAATTAAATACTTAAAACAAACCACAAAGGATATGTCGTAATGTTAAATGCATCTAAATATTACCTTACCTCTGTCAAACCGATTGCCTTGCTGCGTTTTAGCCTTCCAAATAACGTAGATTTAATTACTTACATACATCGTTGATTATTTTGTATTAATGTTATAAGTGTAAGTCTTATTAATTTGAACAATATTAAGCAAGAACAATAATCATTACTTACTGATCAAAACCAACAGATATAACGACGTCATTGTGGCAAATATTTATCCAAAATGCATCAATTTGAAAGTCTATTCTGTATCCGAAACTCTTTTTCACTTTGTCATTTTGCTCAAATGTCACCATTTCAGCATTTATTTGAACGTGTAATAAGCATTCTTTATGTAATTCAACTCTGTCCTTTTGGCAATAAAAATAACATAGATATGAAGAATGTATATGGTATCCTGAATAAATTACTTTTTAAACCTACGCATGTATGTACGAATTGTATAATTCCAAATGAAAACATATCGAAATATATAAAATAAATTCGTTTCATAGCATAGTTTTATATTTTTGTCAGTTACACAAAGCTGTATCAATGTAAACTATCCACACCAGGCAGGTTAACGTTAAGAAAATAGATATCTTATAGATTTATGTTTGATGTTACTTTGATTGACATAAAGTTTCAACACAAACAATCGCTACATTAGAGCAATTTTCAGTACGTAAGTAATCAAATCAATTTCTGTTGTTGAACAAATAAATATATTCCCAGATTATGAAACATTTTATGGTAACATCGAGCTCTTCTTCAGCAGTAGCGTGATCTACTGCACAAGCACCTAAACAGAGAGAACGACATCGGTAGTGAAAGTCTGACACTTACATAATTATCAAATAACGACGATTGCAGTGAAAAATAACGGCAATTATGATGTTCTTAATACTTCCACGAAAATACATGCCCAATATCCGAGGAATAATTGTTCTAAATATCTGTTAGTCGAATATTTTACTTCACTACAAGTAAAAAAGATGCATCAAGATGTCATATTATCTATTGCATAGTTATGTCCTTTAAGATTTTGATAGAATTTGTCCACAGCATTTCTCCTGTAGTATTAATGGATTTGAATGAAACTTCAACAGGATGATTTAAATAAAGCTTTGTTGCGCATGTATTAAATGATTAACGGTTGAATGAATTATTAAACATTGATTTTTAGATTAATTCTACATAGAGATTCTCAAAACCCCATGGGAGTTTCAAAGAAATTTCATAGATATCTTTACTACCAAAGGAAGATGTGCACACTACATGTATCAGTTACTTCTGGCTCGATGATATTTCACGGAGTTATGGCCCATTGATATTGCTAGACATAGTATATGCACGGGTTTTTCAAGGAAACTTGCAGTCAATATAAACCAAAGTTAAATTAAGTGCAAAGCTGTATCACAAGTGCTTGCAGATTTTTTTTCTAAGTGGTAAATGTTTTTTAAAAAGCTATATGCACATGCTAGCTTGACACAGCACCATCTGGGGAGCATGACATATTTCAATAAATTTATTAACGTGTGATAAATCTTAATCTACGGATAAAAACAATGATATAAATTGGAAGCATGTCATATCGATGTATTTAATTGATATAAAGGCATGAATTGGAAATCTCCTACGAAAAAATTATGTATGTTCAGAGCTTACATTCGAAATTCGAAAACAATGTCTTTATGTACAATACTTGTTAAGTCAATGTAGATCTTTTACTATAAGTAATTAGTAATTAAGTAATTCTGGCTGCAGAATGTTTTTCTTTCATTAAAACCGATATTATTGCGCGGAAATGGTTATTTAAGATAAGTAAATTTTCTGTGTTGTACAAAGGTAAGAGTCAATTGTTCTACGTTTACATCTTTAAGGACGCATTGATGTATTTCGACTTGATCAGTCACAATTTAAAGAGAAAAAGAAAATTAAAGACGTCACCAGTCAAGCTAGAAAGCGCATATAAATTTTCTTTTTTACTTTTTCATTGAATTTCAGCTGACATGAAAATGAATCATTGCACACACTGAGCAAAACATGCCTTTTTGCGCTTGACATTTCGAAATGGAGGTTCCCTTATTTTTGCCGTTTTTATGTATGATCACCATATACAATATACTAGTATTGTGGTTTGTATCGCGCATGATTTATAATTCAATACTGTAGTCACTGATATTCACTCAGGATATTAACATGCTATGTATTCTAATCTCCGGACTTTTATTTAGATTATGTATATATGTTGAACACCATCTTGCCATATTCTATGTATTATTTGTCCTCATGGGCCTTTTCGCCTAATGGAATATCAAACTATCATACAAAGCTTTTCGTTAGAAGTCCATTACAAATGATTCTGCTTCAGTAAAAATGCAATTTCATTAATGTTATATACGGCCAAATATCATTATTTATTGATAGTGAACGTTTTCTCAAACGAAATTTATTCATAATTACATTCGAATGTTACAAATGAGATATTATCGAAACTAAAAATATCGGTAAAACTGACGGATGCTCCCCAAATATGATTATTGCATATCAAAATTACAAAAGAGGAATTTGGCCGGCACATATTTCTTTTTAACAGTGGAGGTTCCAACGAAGCTCCAGCAAGTAGTTGTTGGGAAAAATGCACGCACAGGATAGGGCTCCTGGGAGTGAAACGTCCTATGACGTTTCGCTGAAATCAGCAATGGGTCGCTGAAGAATACTCCGGACAAAGATGGTCCTATAGTAAACTAATGTTACATACTCAAAAAGAGAAAAATCTCATTGTAAAATCATCCGACCGGAGCATGAAGATGCTCATCTCCTCTTAGGGGCAATGCTTCCTGTAACGTTTCGCTAAATTCTTACCAGGGATTGCTGAGAAATACTCTGGATAAGGATGGCCCATATTGTTTATGAATGTTGAATAATCAAAGGGCGATAACTGAGTTAAAACTCGTCTGACTGGATGAATAAAATATGAATAAAATAGGTGCCACTCCACTTGAAAGTGTTTCCTATAAATGTTCGTTGAATCCGAACAAGTTGTAGCTGAAAATACTCCGGACAAGGATGGCGCTATAGTATAATCAAAAGACAATAACTCAGTAATCATCCGACTAAACCTCGAATATAATATGCAAATTTTCTTCTATGAGTTAAGCTTCGCTAACTTCCAGCCGGTTGTTCCTGAGGAATAGTCGGGTCAAGAAATAGCGATATTGCATATTAACATTGAGTAATCCAAGGGTAGCAACTCGGTGAAAAATTATCCGACCGGAACATGCAGACAACATGGCATCTCCTCTTGGTAGTGAAGCTTCCTTAAGTATGAAATTAAGCTGAATCCGGTGGTACCTGAGAAATACTCTGAACATGAATAGTGGGACCGGCGGACGGACGGACAGACTGACGAAGTTGTGGCTATATATGTCCCTATCTTTGGGCCCTTGCAGCATTACACTGGTTACTTCAGCGACTGTGATTGCTTGATTTATAAAGTACACACTGAAATTCGAGGACAAGTCTTAAAATGGTGAGGAAATAATTGTATAGGGATTGATTACTAACACGGGAAGAAAATGAGCAGGAAGCCGGGTACTTCACTCTGCAGAACATCGGAACGGTATTCCGAGCCCTGGGTTTGAATCCAGGTCTGACTGTACATTTGTTTTTAGTTTGAATTAGACTTCAAATGTTATGAATAAAATCTTCTGAATGTTTTTATGTACAGGTGTGTTATTGTTTTATATAATTAGTTAAAATGACAGTTAAAAATATAATATTATCATCCAGCACTAATATGTTGCCAAGTGAAGATTTCAAATCTTTTGAAAATTTTCATCAACTGTTTGCTGTTAGATTAGTTTTCTGTGGTTAAAGCATGTAAAAAATAAATCTTTTAAAACTATAGTAAGATCCTTTGGAAGCCTTAATTATAAAATTTTACCAAGCAAACAACAGCAACCTCGGTTATATTGCATTTATTCATTAGAGAATATGACAATACCTCTCAAGTCCACTAAGCATTGGAAGAACTTAAGCAGAAGTGATATAAATATACACTGGATGGACATCATGATAAAATAAACCAACACCGACTCTATGTACTGAGAAACATCTTACCACTGCTACAAAACATAAAGGACCTGTTTTTGGTAGGTAATAAATTCTATAAAATCAATGAAAAATAGAAAGATTTGTTTATTTCAATTTTAACATGATAACTTATCACGCAAACCTCTTCTGATTTGAAATATAATAAAAGTTGACGTCAAATTTTGGCGTTAATATGGAAGATAAGATATTCTATTCTCCGTCGATTAATCGCAGAATTTACAACGCGTGTCTGATTCTTTGCATGGCTGACAAGCAAATTGAGCCGTGTTAGAATCTGCTGTTATACTATTAAAGGAAATCAATTTACTCCTTCAACTTTCCTGTAAATGATGATATCAGAATTTTCGATTAAACAAAATACGTAACAATTAATTTAGATGGCCATAGAAAAGTATTTTACAAAAATAAAATTGGCGAAAATAGCAACAAAATGTGCCAAACAACAATAATAATGCTTGTTTTATCAGTACACACTTCCTTAATATGATACTAGTTTATGTTTACGTAAAGAATGAAATCACTTACGTCTTTTTTCGGCGTTACTTCATGTGACCTTTATCCAGCTGGAGTTTAAACGGCTTTTATTTTTTAAATAATAATTTTCCAACCATTTGTGAGACCGCTTTGCCAGTTGTATATTAACAGTATTTTGAGACTAGAAAGACACGGACTAGATTTTGTTCGAGATAGTACGTATTAGAAGGTAGGTTTGGAACTTATTCCACTGAATGCTTAATTGAGTAATGTTAGCATTTAATCTTGTTATACATATTCTGGTAATAATGTACTAAGCAGTTCAAAAACTGGTTTCGATGTATGATTTTTGCACTGTCAAAACCGATCACACCAAACACGGCAACTGTTCTGATTCCAATTACATACTGCCATTGGAATACTTCACTACAACTGGTATGCAATGGGAAAAAAAGAAAACGTTTCAGTTTGTCACAAATACCTTCGTGAGAAATTGATAATAAATAAGTACAACAAATGCATTCATTATCAAATTTGCTTCAAAACTATACCCTACCTACTTAAGAATGAGACTAATTAATTCTTTTAGCAGATGTTTTTAAGATGTCGTAATGTATAAATACCGCCATGTATTTTATCTAGCTAACTGTACACAAGTTTTCCCACCTCTAAATATATTGCAGTACATTATTTTCATATCGGAGAGGTAATCTAAGAAAGCTTACAGATACCGTTCTCTTTTAATGACGTTTATTCTAAAACCCAGACAGTGCTATTGACTTTAAAGGGATTAACCCCCACATTTTAGACGAAAACTAGTTTCTCTGAAATTAAAAAAAAACAACAGTGATTACTCGGAAAGTGACTAGTGGTACAATCTTATTGATATAAGATTTTTGCAAGGTTTTCTGATAAATAACCAAAAATATTGTGCAGAACGTACATGTAGTAAACCGTTGCAACTTTTTTGGAAATAATGTAGAAAATTTATATTCTTCTTGCTTTTTTACTATAATATCTAACTTTTATTTTCACGTCATTTATACATTCTATGCCACACTTGGTGGAAATGAACATGTTGAAATATTTCACTCAAACTGTGGGCGAATAGCTCTTTGATAGTCATGTCAATGCAATGATTTCCTTAGAGACACATGGGCAATTACAAATTGAATAATTTTCGTTATTGGAAGCAGTTACGACAGGAAAAAATTGATATGTTTGATGTCCTGAATTAAATTACTATCACTCAAACGTATCGTAAATTTATTAATATAAAGAATAGACAACGGACCTATGAATACTAAATGAAGCATGCATACTGAATAATGGTAACGACTGGACTATTACACAATGATCAATTATTTCTATCTGTAGGAATCAGTATGATAATAATTGTTTTCGAATTGTTTGCATCTACAAAGAGGCACGCCTTTTTATTTCTCGTCATGAACAGTTTCAGTCAACCTCCTTTTATTTTGCTGGCCTTCAAAGTTAGCCAACATTTCAATTTGTTTCGATGAAAAGAGAAACTAGGGGTTGTTTTTGATAGATGTATTAAAACTTGTGCACCAGTTTCAATTCCTTTTTCACAAAAAAATACTTTTGTCATCAATTTCTGATGTGTGTGATGGTCAATTCGTAGTTTCTGCATGCTTTTCGATTAATGGTCACAACTATAAAGTACATACTACTTGTTTCTCGCTTATCGGAAAAAGCTCTTATGTTTATGTGACTTGTTAATTATCGGTCACAACAACTAATTGTCCCTTATCGGCCATCGCTCTATTGTATATATTTATATGCTCTAACACTATCAGCTCTGTAAATCCTAATGTAGTTTTTCCAAAACAAACATCCATTGTATATTTTATATATGGCATCTATAATTATAAAGGAATGGAACAAAAAGGGTTTTCTATTACAAGCTCAATGTTTTCGTCAAAACTGAATATGTGAAAATCTCGGAGATTTAAACAGTTGTTATCTGGACTGGTACTAATAAAATTACATTATCTGTTTATCTTGACAGTTGTTTCGGACATTGCTCTCACTCTCTACCGATATTCGGCATATCTTGTAAAAGCTCAATATGGAACTGTGTTTGTGTTTGAGACTGTTTACTCCGCCCAGGGATCGAACTCGCGACCCCGCGATCCGTAGACCAACGCTCTCCCCACTGAGCTAAGCGGGCGGGCTAGGCGTCAGTACAAATTTAAAGAAAGCACAACATATTTTTTTTGTTTATTTTTGATACTGATGTAATAAACAATACTTTATAACATTGTATATTTCTTTTTTTTTTCAGATACAACAAATGCATATAGTCGGACTGTCATATATGCCGTCTTCATTTTCAACTTTACTTAATCATAGACTTGTTCCACCTTTAAATAATTATATCCCAACCTACTTTTCCTGATTCCAAACTAAAAAAATGCCTGTTAAGATCAGGTTTTGGTCACATTTGGATGTTTCTTTCGTAGCTTGAAATATGGATAAAGACACAATTAGAATGTTATGCTTGAACACAGTTCAAATTTGGCCTGTTATAAAGTCTACCTATCTTACAATTGAGCAATTTTCTTCAATCTGCACTTGTTATAAATCATTACATGAATAGAAAATGTCAGTGTTTTTAGGTACAGTCAGATGTTTCAATGATAATTATAACATTTTACAACAAAAAGCATAACAGTGACAGTACGGAAAGTGATATTAATTTTTAATATTAATATTTCTTACATGCATTGGAATACCATATGGCTATTCCTAAAAGAAACAGACATTTTATTTACATGTATGTCCATCGTGTTTTTATGTGTTTTCAGTAGTATCACTGTAATATTTACTATAATTTATTGTACAATACTATCATAGTGCATGTTATTGACATCATTCTTGAAACTGCATGCTAGTAAATGAAGTTTTACTTTCTCTCTGTCAGTAATTTACAATTACCTCAACAATAGGAAACATGTTGTTAATTTTGATTCATAATTCGTAGGTATATAGAGGATATTACATGAGTGTCTTTTCATATTGAATTTATTAAACTCGTTGAATAAAATAATAAAATGCGAGGCTCTGCCGAGCATTTTATCAATTTTATTCAACGAGTTTAATAAATTCAATGTGGAAAGTCACAAATGTAATATTATTTTTATCACATTTTTGTCTTTCTTGTCGAAACATAAAAAATTCTACTTTCTTTTTCTATATAAACAGGACAATTTGACCAACGTCTCCATATACAATAAACGACGTCGACGTCAAAGCTTTATTACACTAGTGTATTATCATTTTTATTTAATGGTTTTATTACACTCCCGCGACGTCAAACATGTAATAAATGTAATTACCATATTGGTATTTCTCAATGGTACAGACTCTTCGTTTTATGCCCATTGTGTTTTTGCTTGCTGTGTTTTGATAAGTGACATATCGGCGACTGTGTGTATCTTAAAATATCAACTGTTTCGATTCTAAATCAGCAGTTTTAGTTAGCATGTGGATATGTTTCAACGAATGTCATTAGAATTATGTTATTAAACATACTTAGAAGAAAAACTGATTGATGAGTGTGATTTATTGGTTGGAACAGGCTAGCAGACAGTCTTGAGTAATGTCTCAAAAAATATGCATGATAAATACAAAAATGAATCAGGCAGTATGGTTTGAAAATTTGGAAAGGATCTTTGAACACCTTTTTTTATACAAAGATACGTACAACTACTTATTTTAATTCCATACCTTATATTACTAAATAATATTTGCATATCGGTTTAACAATTATGCATATGAGATATTATTCCTGTGGAAAGCCATATGAGCATGCCTAAATGGAATTGCTTATTTAGGATTACATATTCCCTTTTAGTGTGCCAGAGTGAAATGCAAACTTCAATGTTGTGTAATTAAAAAGAACTACAACTTACTACTACGTATCAGCATTATTTTGACAACTAATAAAATAGGTACTTTTTACACGTATTATATACATCTATGTTCAAATAATGAATAATGAATGTTACAAATGCAGTCATACATTTAATGCTTATATTTATATGTCATTATTGTACATCAGTTGTTTGTTTCTTCAAAGTATATCTATGTCAGCTATTAAAAACATTTTGGTGATATATGTAAAAGATAGAAAAGTACTAATAGTATGTTATAAACAGTTGAATCCTATTCAATGTTTTTGTTTTCTTTTCTATATGGAACCCTTTTCATACTGACAAGTTAAAATAATACAAACATAACGCCAAACAGAACACTGATTTAACGAAATTTTCCTATCTATTTCACATTGCATCATTAATTTTGAGAGAAAAAGTAATGTTGTCCATGTCCGGTCCAGTGATCCTAAGCTACAAGAACATATAATGTGGAGCTTTATTAAAATATAAGCTCATACTTTATCACCAAGTGAAGACCCTATACACGCATTACCGCAACAGTAGTTGCCTTGTATATTTATTTCTCATTTTCACGTATTCTGTGAAATACTGTAAGATACTATAGTGTGTGCTCTTTTTTTCTAGAGATAAGAATGACCTAAAAGAAAACATATGGTCGTATGGTCGGATGCTTTGATTTTATTATATAAACGATCAAATTATTCAAAAGAATATAACTGTGAGTATAGAGATTGAGAGTTACACTGCGAGTCATTTGTGCACAACTGTTGCAATGGTCATACATGTAAGCACAACACTGCACGAACAAACAAACAAACAAATGATCAGTTCCTTTAGGCAGTATAAGAAATTGTGCAATCGGATTTAGAAGACCTGTTAAATTTCTGATGAGGAATGTTCTACTAAGATGGACCTTTGGGCATGGGTGGTTGTGCTACTTACGAAAAAAGTGCTGATGATTGTTAGAAACTGAAGTTTGTCAAGTTTGATTCTTTTGCTGCAGTATTGGTAACTTGATGTAGTGCAATACTGAGATTCAAATTATTAACAGATATACTAAATCAAGCTGTGGATTTTTTTAAGAAAAAAGGTTTCAAACATTTGCACCCAAGTTGTTGCCTTGTTATTTTCAATGCATTTTTGATACCCGGTATATTGGTGTTCCATCATCCAAACATTTACTAGTAAACGAACCTTTGACAATTTTAATTGTTAAAACTAGAAAAGTCAAATTCTTAACTCCCAAGGAATGAACGCCATAAGCCTATTATATACGAGGAATTATAAATAGACGATATTTGAAGTGCTCTATAAATACCATAAAATTTTACTGTATCATTACTATTATTTTTAGTAAAATTATCATGGAGGCCCACATGGAAGATTGGGTAATCCAAATGTGTTAGCCTCATAAAATAAAGTCGTTATTATTATTATTATTATTATTATTATTATTATAACAACAGAAGCATAAAAACAGATTCATATATAGATATTTTTATAATAACACCTAATACAACTTTCAGCGCATACTGATTCAAAAATATTCCGATTTGTCATTTTACACTTCGGACTATTTGTAATATTCTCCTGGTCTACCATTTTAGCGAAAACAAGACTAGAACTGTAAACTGAGGGAAACTGAAACAATGAAGTATATAAATGTATATTTACTAAATTAATAAACCATTGGTCCCAATTAATAAAACACGTTCTTATCTAAATCGCGTTTAAGAATGTCAACTATTCACAGTAAAACTGTCGATGTCAGATTACGATGATCCGCCTAACCGCAGCACTACCATAAATACAACAGTTACAGTAACCGTGATGATTGCAAACAATATAAAATTAAATTTGTCGAATACAAGGGCTAAGTCTTCAAAACTGTAATTCCTTGCGCCAGACTGTTCGGTTTCCTCTCTGTCTTGTTTATCCCGTGCTCTATTTTGTATGATCGCTTTTTCTAAGTGATTTTTCTCCACCAGTGTAAGTTCAACCTTTTCTAGAGATGCGTTCTTCTGTGTAATCTTTGTCGTGATAGTGTCAGTAAGCAATTGACTGAAAACAGAATGAATTACACTTTCTTTGCTTTCATGTAACAAATGAAACGGCCATTTTGATAGTGTTTAGGAGCCCAATTTGTTTCAAACAGTTGCGGAATTTAGTTTGAAAATCTTGTATTTTCGCAAAATCAGCTTCCATTTGTTTTTGACTTTTACATCATACAATAATGCAGGTCTCACAAAGTAACAATCGGTCGTTACCTTTTATTAGTTCTTGTGACGATTTCGAAGTCGGTCCTCCCGTAGGATTATTTTGCTCCCTTGGGGATTTTGTTATCCCGTTGGAGGTCCCAAGAGTTTTTTGTCTCACTTTGCAGGACAAAATTTTATGGCGTTTTAATAAAATTTCTGTAACTTATTGTTTATCACTGCTAAGTATTTTTTAGTCTTTAATCTTGTGTATTTTATGTTACGCTAAAAATAAGCCTTAAACGTGAAAATCTCCCACGGGAAATTTCCTCAGACCTCAGACACGTGATACTGGCGGATCACACACGGTTAGTGCTTTCTCCTGTTTTTAAAATGGGATTATTCCTTCATTTTAATGCGGGACTTATTCTTACTTTAGCTATGCAATCTTTTTGATCACAATTGAATTTGTAAAATATTAAGAAGAAGAAAAAGAAGAAGTAAAACGTAAGGAAAATTCATATTTTTGTAATGTTCATCAAGTTCGGAATACGACGGTTACGTGAGCGGTAAAAAGATAATTCTCGCCGGTTTTAGAATAAACGAACGCTCCACCGTACGCCGGTCACGCGAGCTGCAATTAATAAAAACTATATGAAGATCCTTTGGGACCAAGCAAAATAATACATTACCAATTTCTACTTTATGATCTTCAATCGTGACTTTCACTAAGTTAGCGATTCTCTTGTTGTCAGTTTCTATTTTTAATGGTATTTACCATAAATTTCCAAATGTCTGTTCGAATAATTATCGCGAGAATATATGATTTGCGTCGCAGCCTATCAACAAGACAGGGGCTCACGAATGCATAGCCTGTTGCAAGCGGCGAAATAGCGTATGCCGCTAATGTGAAACGAACTGGCACAGTCGCAGTCCAACTAATACTTTCGGAAACGATTGCTATGGATAAGCGGTGTATGGATGTTAAACTTACCTAGAATGGGTAATTCTTGCCAGCAGCATTGTCATGTTCTTTAGTTTTGGACCCATTATGTGTCCTTTCTTGTGAAAGTCATGAATTCTGCATGCCACCACTGTCAACAATGTCTCCAGGGAACAGATAATAAATGTTACCAACAGGTACACACCTTAAGAAAAACAAACGATTGATGAATACAAAAATACAGATCTTACCACTGATAGCTAGTTGCTAATATGATATACTCTTGAAAGGAAAAAAATCCAGGTCATGTAAAATGCTAGTTCTAGTTCCGTTAGAAGTTTATACACTGGCCGTATGTATAAACAATTTCAAACTAACTACTGTGTTAAACAAATAAAAAGAGACAATAAATGATGAAAAATAAATGACAAGTAGAAACTTGAAAAGATTACTTACTAAGGACACATATATGTGTTGATGTTGGTGGAATACTTTGAGATACAAGTGTCATGACAACAGATAACGACAATAAGATTGTCAAACCATATCCAATCTTTTCTCCACTTTCTATCGGCAACATGAATACGAAAGGTGCCATAACTGCTAGTACAATGACGGGCAGCAACATATTCATGAGGTAGTATGAGTATTTTCTGGTAAGAAATGTTGTAAACTTTACAGCAGGTAAAGGATGCCCAAGTAATGTCCTAAAAGATAACACTGTTTCGTGAATGATAATGTTTGCACGTGAAATTGAGGTCCTCTACACAAATGAGCAAATGCGAAAAATTCAAAAATGGACAAGAATACTAGTATATTATTCAAAACGTAGAAATAAGTAAATTTACATATTTCAGAAGTATAATGAACAACTTTCCTTTCCATCAAAATCTCATTGAAAGTTTGAAAAAACTGTCGACTTTTCCTAATAGACTCATAAACGTTTATATGAATTAAGCCAATTGTAGAATAGGCAAATTCTTGAGAAATGAAAATTAATAAATTCTTAAATCATGTCATGGGAAAGTAGTAATTACATTTATTTATTCATTTATTTACTTATTCATTTATTCATTTATGTATTTATTTTGTGCAGTTTAATGTCGCGCCGACACAATTAAAGGTCACATGGCGACTTTTCAGCTTTGATGGTGGAGGAAGACCCTAGGTGCCCCTCAATGCATTATTTCAGTACGAGCTCGTGCTATCGGTGACACAGTAACTGTCCAATACCATGTTCATGGGGTTTCATATTAAGTGGACGGCTGGTTGCAACACAGTTTTAAAATATCTTCACAACTGAATACTTTACTTACGAGATATTTCAAACACAAAAGGATATAGTTGGAAAGGTCTACATGACATTGTCTCATTGTGGTTTGTGTAATTTTCAAAGAAGTCTAATAAGAAAGTAAACATGAAATCTGGTCAGGTTCATTTTCTGAGATTTCTATATAAATTTCAAAAAGTCCGTGTAAGATTGATTTTTACTTTGTAAATGTTTAAGTCTGATGTTGTAGAACGACTTCAAGTACAATGTATAAGTGCATAATTATATTTCAAATATCCTTTCAACAGGTAGAATATTAGGAGGATGAATTATCAAATATAAGTGCGTATATTTTACTTTACTTTTTTTAAAAACATTTCCTTGTGTGAAAGATAAAAAGTTCAGGGAATATTTATAATATCCAGATACAAAGGAATTTGTTGCAATGAAGTAAATATACCTTGTTATATTTTCAACTTTTGATGCAGTGAGGTCCCATTCACCATTTTCTTCGTAAAGGTCCATATTTATCGATGCAGCTGATCCTCCTAATTCTAAATGACTTTCAAGGAACAACCATGATGAGACCTGGAACAGTGAATTGACAATGTAAAATGCTTGACAAATAATCTATTAGAAGATTATTTGAAAGCATAAAATACAACCAAGCAAATTAATAGCAGACACGATTTGTGTCTCTGTTCAGTGGTAACTCTGTTCAGATATAATGAAGTGCACAACCCGTTTCGCGAACCCTAGCACCGGCTTTAGTGGACTTTGTGTTGTTTCAATTTCTGATCCTTTTAGGTCATGGAGTTCATTGAATATATATGTTTAAACAAACACCGTTTAGGCCGTTTCTAGAGATTGTGGGGTGTTGCATTTTTCATTGATTCTCATTCAAACCGAGTGTGATATTAACGTTTTTGGTTTTGTTATTTTCTTCCAAAGGATCTTCTTATATATTTTATCATCTGTCATAATTATAGAAACATTGAATCAACAACAACAATGAATCCAAGTACGGGGAAATCGAAAACTCAAAAGTGTACCAAATGATTGTGTTTACCTCTGCTCAGTATCCCAAACTGAATATCATCACATCTATACAATATTAAGCCATGACAATTTTTAATGATAATTTTCAATTATCGATAATAACCTCTAAATACACAAAATCAACTTGCAACACTGCAGTAAGAATGCGAATCGAATGTATAAGATTAAATCTAAAGATTGGTTTGGAATTTCAGCGTGAGGAAATATAGATTTTAACATTAACACAATTGTCTAACAACAACATCAAGTATTTTAACCAAACAGATGATACTGAATGTTTGTGGCATGTTTTAATTAATGTCTGTATTGCGTTGGGTTTAACGTCGAACCAACTCAATTATTTGTCATATAGCGACATTCCAACTTTGAATATGGTATTTGATCACAGATTGCCTCACTGGGTGTTGTTTCATGCACGGGTGAATACCTTGATAGAACCATGGACCTTTCGGTGCAGGAGGTCGTGGGTTCGTTTCCCGGCCGCGTCATACCAAAGACATGAAATACTGTACTGGAAGCTTCCACAGAAGCTTCCACACTTGACGCTCAGCAATTAAGCGGAAGATAATTCTAGGACTTGTCGGTCCGGTGTCAGTATATTGTGACTGGATGGCGTAAAATGACACGGATCTACGGTATTAGTGCAGTGGGGCAGCACTATTAACATGGGCATTGTCTCCTTTGCTACTACGTTGTATATATGACTGACAAATTGTTGGAAAAGACGCAAAGCTCAAACACATACACAAACACACACATGTACGAACACAAGCAAACACGCACTAGCAACTTACCACGAAGTAACATGTCTGCGAATCAAATGGATAATACTGAATGTTTATGGTGCACTGAGCCATGAAATTGGCTGGTGCCAGCCATATAACAAACCCATCGTTCCCTAGATACGCATTCACACTGGACAGATCTGAGTCATCATTAATAATCTGGATTTCATCTGCACTGTGAATATATTTTTAGAAAATTCTGCATGATTGTATTGCTTTACTCATAGCATTTCGAGTGAAAGTGAAACACAGGTATAAAAGTTCAAAAGAAAAGATATGACTCTATTATTTAAGGATAAAAAACAAACTTTTCTCGCTTTTTTTTGCATATTTAGCATAGGAAACAGACAGTTTCTTACTTTAACAACGTAGATGCGCAATTTCCATGATTTTGGAAACTTGTCATACGTACACTTGAAAATTGCTATTAAATATCATATTGCAGTTTTCTCTTGTAATGTTATTGGGTTCACAATGGATAATGTAAGATGATTATAAGTCCATGTTCAGATGCCTGACTGGAGGATTTGTTACAAATTTTCGCACATGATCAGATATCACCTATTTGTTGCAATTCAGTAAAACAGCCTGTTTCGAATTCCTGTACATGATTTACTTAAGTAGTATAATTGAACAATTTATCTATTTCTTGCAATTTCTCCCTGTAGATACATCTGATAAATACTTACGCGTTGTTAAGCACTAACGGAGGGGACCATATATCAGAAAGTAGTACGAAAGTTGAATTCATGCCGCCGTAGTCGGATGTTGCCCATGTCAGCCTGCTGTCTGTCCATTCCTTGAATTTAGGTAGAAGGCAATAATAAAATAACATACTTTTTGTGCAATTTTCTTGGTCCTTTGGGATCAACAACAAAGACGATC